>NW_027667503.1:0-66000 GCF_963924665.1 Micromys minutus
GATTGCTACTTTGAGAATACGTAGAAGGGGAGAAATAAATTTGAAATGACTTCCCTGCCAAGATTCATGAAATCCACTGGCATCTCTGGGAAAGTCAAACGCTGCTGCCCGCATCTCTGGAGATCCCGAGCTGGTGAGGCGGGGGAGCGGCCGCGCTCCAGGCACAGCCCTCAAGGGCCCCGCCAGCCCCGTTACGTCCACGCGCGGAGTCGCGTACCGCCCGGGACTAGCACCTCGTCACGGCCACGCGCGCGGACCCGCGCCCGCCGAGCCCCCGGCACCCGCCATGGACGCCCCTCGGCCACTCACCGTCCGTCGCCCAGCCCCGGGCCGCACCCTAGCGAGGCCGATGGAGCTCCGGCTCCGGAGAAGGCGGACCCATGGCGGCTTCTAGCCGACGCGGAGTGGGTGAGGAAGTCACCCGCGGAGACCACAGCCGATCCCTGGCTCTCGGCCGAGGTTTCCCTCCAAAAACCCCTGCGGAGCTGACACATCAACAAAAATGGCGGCGATGCCGAAGCCAGCGCGGCTACAGCTGAGGGGGCGGGGTTCCTTGAAGGAGCCAATCAGCGCGGCTCGGACCGCGTGACGCTAACATCTGGGTGGGCGTGGTTTTTGAGGCACCTCCTCCGGCCCCCGCGGTTTCTAGAGGAACCCGCCCAGCATCTCGGCGCCACCTCCACTCTCAAGGAGGCTGAAGCCAGCTGACTTGGCTGTAGCAGGCTGACACACTGGCCCTTGTCCAGTTGGGCCACTCTTTCCCTTTCCAGCTCCAAGCCGGTGCTCTCTGTCGGTAGGAAGTTGCTCACTTTCTCCCACACCCTTTGACCGGTCATCTAATGAGTCAGTGGCATAAAGTAATAAAAGAGAACTCGAGATTGTGGCTTCCCGGTTCTAATGGTACAAACTTTGCACTGGCCATGGGTGAGCCAAGTCCTTAGGAGCAGCTGATGTGGGCATTCAAGCATTCATCCCTGGGAGAGCTCTGCAGGGTTTCCATAATACCCTTGACCTAGAATCTGCTCGCGGCACCCGGTTTACTACTAAGCTGTTGCTGTGCTCCATGCAAAGAACCGTGGGCTGGGTATCCCATCTGGTTGTATGAAGGGTGTATATTATAGTGACTAAGCCCACTTACAGGAGGTAGGGAAGGTGAGAAGCTTTAGTCTGGAGGTTTTGCAAAACATCTCTGTTCAGAGAAAAGATGTTTTGAAGTCTTGAACCGTGTAGATATAAGTCATAAGTGAAAATAGTTTAAAGAGTCACCTCTAATGGCAGGTTTGTAAATCAAAACATGTTACTGTTAAACTACTTCCAAAATATTGCTAAGGAGGAAAAACTTCAACATGGCATATTACTAACCCTCTGTCTGTTTTTAATCAGGAAATGACGCCTCCCTCCTCAAATTAGGGTAATGTATTACAGCGCATTTGACAGTCAAGGTGCTGTGGTGATTTTATCTGCTCCTACTGTTAGAAGTAACATTAGCGTTATATCTGAAATGTCTTTCAGAATTTATAACTAGTAATAAAGTGTATTAAGTATGTCTTGGAAACTAAATTTTTAATCAGAAGAGAGAAGAAATCCTTGTGTAAAAAGCCAAAGAGATAAGATAGAAATGCTGCAATCCGAAACTCTAACGGTTCTTTGGAAAGTCAGTTATGTTGGAAGGTGTTTTGCTGGGGCAAACATGTGAAGGAACATTTTGTTAAAGTGGACACAGGCGTAAAAGGCTAAGGCAAATTTGTGAAGCAAACACCGGAATGAGGATGGTCTGCTAAAGCAAAGGCTGAGGCTTGGCTGTCTCTACTGGGTAGTGTCACTGTGGCCGACTCCTGTCTGCCGTGCCGATTCTGCCCACCTGGACCACCGCTGTGCCCATGAAATGTTTGGACATGAACGGAGCTGCTCACCTGTGAACTCAACCACGGATTTCCATACAACACAGTTGGGATTAGCTCCAAAGAGCCTTTTTATGCAGGTCCAGTTCCTCGTATCCTTTCTTTTCCACTACCTCTGGTGGGTGGTGGGCTAGTAGGGAGGTTAAAGCGTTTAAGAACCATCATTAAAAATAGGTTTAAAAAATTAAAGTTATAGCAATCCTACATTTGGATTTATAAATACCAAAATAAATTGGAGATTTATTTTTCACGAAGAAGTCAGTGCTACAACATTTGCCTTAGCATGGGCAAGGCCTGGGATTCAGTCCCTGGGGTGATGGCTGTCAACTGAAAAGCATCACTCGCAGCCTAATGCATACCCTTTGTCTCCACATCTCCATTTCCCATCAAATGATCGTGTACTGAAAAGTTACAGGGTGTAGCTCCAAATTTGGAGCAAGAAGTGTGTAAAATAGCGTAGGACATATTCTCTGCAGAGGTGGGTTTGGCATCAGGACTTTCTCCCACAGCACATTGTATAGAAAGGGGAAAACTTTACAGGGCAGACATGTAATCCATGTCAGTCATATGATGAAACCTGTTTTTCATTATCATAAATCATATTCACGAAATGTATCAGACAACATCATGCAATAAAAGTGTGACTCTGCCTCTGTGGTCTTTGGAACAACTCATACTCCACCCCTATCAGAAGTGCATCCGACAAACTTCACGATCATGGGGTATGCTTCCAATAGCCCTGATCAGTGCTCCTGGAAGCTGCCAGTCAGGAGAGGCTGCCTCAGCCACGGATGGATAACTGAATGCAATGTTGGATTGCGGCTCAGGAGACGTAGAGCAGCAGGGCAGGAGTTTGAATAAACCATGGGCTTCAGTTAATAACAGCAGTTTCAAACATGTTCATTGAAGGAGAAACTGATTGTAACTTCATCATGAGAACTCTTTTTATTCTAAAAAGGTAAAAAGCATTCAAAAATTTATTAAAAATGAAAAAGACAATGTCAGGCATGGTGGCTGGATGAAAAAAGAGAAAAATAAACTTCAAAGGGAAGGACATGAAGGCTCCTAGGTATGGTGTATGAGAAGGTTTGTTTATCATAGAGATGAGGGAGAGCAGAGACAGACATCTAGGAGAGTCCGGAGTGAACTGGATCCTGAGCTGGGCCATGTGAGGAGACAGGGATCAGGAGAGCCAGGAGACAAAAGGGTAGACAAAAGACTGGAGAACCCAACATGGCTGGATTAGAAAGGGAAAGGCAGCTGGGGGGAAGCACAGCCCAGGCCCCTGGGCTGGAGAAGTTTAGTGACTGGGGACCCTGTAACAGGTAGGGACTTAGGGTTGCTGAGCGAGTCTATCTGCCAGGTCCAGTTTGATATATTCAACAGGCACCTCAGCCATTTGTCCCGGGTTTGAGACATAACAGTAGTCCACGCCTTTAACCCTAGCATTCCAGAGACAAAGATAGGTGGTTGACTATCTCTGAGTTCACAGACAGGCTGGTCAACATAGCAAGTGACAGAGGCAGGTGGGTGTCCGTGTGTTCAGGGATGGCCGGGTCAACATCCAAGTAACAGGCCAGCTAGGGATTACATTACGAGATGCAATCTCAAAACACGGAAACTGAGTCCCAAAAGCTGTTCCTAACTTCCACATATGTGCCATGGCACAAAACAAGCGAAAAATGTAAAAAGAATAAAGACATAAATCTGGGCATTGCTTCTAAACATTCAAGAAGCGACTGACAAGGGGACTGGGTCTGGTGTGCTTAGTTTCCACAGGAGCCAAGCACAGCGTACACTGAAAAACCAAAAGTCCTCACATAACTAAAATAGCAACCCCAGTGATTCTCAGGGTGGCCTTTCCTCCTGGAATCTGTCCCCAGAGCTCCTGGGACACCTTTCTAGAGAAAGCCAGAAAGTCCTGTAAAGTGTTGATGCGCCTGCGCAGCCACCAAGCACCTGAGAGGCATCAGTGCAGAGCTGCAGCACCTGCCACACTGGCGCGTGGGCGGGGCTGCGCGCACATGGGAGCAGACTGCGCAGGCGCGGGATGGGCAGCACGTGGTGGCCTTGGGCGTCCGAGGCGAGGTGAGCACGGGTGAAGCTCCGGGACCTCGGGGCTGTGGGGCATGGCAAACGCCGGCTTGAGTGGGCTATTTCAGAGACCAGTCGGGGCCAGCGCCCTTCGTCTTTTTCCGGTCAGGCGGCCTGGGCTCCCCGTGTCGAGACCACCTCGGACGTGGGTCGTTGGGAGCCGGAAGTCCAGAGCTGGACGTTGAGGTTGGGCGTTAAGTCGGGCGTTGGGCGAGCACAGGAGCCGCACGTGGGGACAGGCTGGAAGGACAGAGGCCCCAGGGCCGTCCCAGAGCCGTGGGTGTGGGTGGATTCTGTCTGGGTTATAGGGAGGGGAGCAGAGGAACTGGGGCATGGGCAAGCAGGGGCCCTGAGCATGATTTGGAAACAGCGCGTATAAAGTGTCAAAGTGTATGTGTGCGTGTTTCCACGCAAAGACTTGTGGCTTCAGTGATTTGAAGTCACTGCTGGAGTGCCAACTGTTAGATCCTTTCCCCAAACTCCCTCGCCTCCTGTACAATCGATGGGTTCATCAGGTCTGTAAAGTGAGATGTCTTACATCTGCAGGGTCTCTCTTGGCACTTGGCTTTTCTAGACCCCAGGTGTAAGTTTCTCTATTTAGGCCTCTGGAGTTAAGCAGACTGGGTATAGTCTAACTAGGTATCTCAAGTGGGAGCTGGGCCTGAGTCGGGTATTGTGGATGGAAGGTGGCGAGTTTTCCCATTTACTAGTCACTTAACATTTAAAAGTAAAGAAGTGTACTTGAACCAGGAGACTACATCTATCTTAAATGTGCAGCCCCTCCCGGGGTTGGTGCTTTACCTCCCAAAATCTTACTCAGCACTGAGGTCGAGGCACAAGGATTCTTGGCCAGCAAACAAAATCTTGCCAGCTTGTTCCTCATCACACAAAGGAAGGTTGGGGAGTATGTATTGTGATAGAGTGTCTGTGTGTGTATGTGTCTCTGTCTGTCTGTCCCCCCATCTGTCCATCTGTCCATCCATCCTCCCCCCATTGAATCCTTGAATCATAGAAAGATGAAGCAGTTTTAAGGAAAGAATAGATAAATGAGGAAGGTGGGGCTTTGGCTCATGGCCCACCGAGCCATTGACTTTTACAGCCCCCAAATTCCCTTTTCTTTCAGGTAGAATGTCTCTCCTGGAACACAGGAAGTCACCAGGAAGTCAGGAACAAACTTGAAGGGAGGAAAGGCATTGTGCCTTCAAGTTTGAGTACACACTAATTTTTACTAGCAGGGCCTCTAAGGCATAGGCTCTGAACTCCTGGAGGGAAAAGACTATTCACTGTTTGTAGGGATGCCTCCAGCCACATAAAAAGGCACAAAGACAGACTCTATGGGAATAAAAAGAATAAAAAGTCAGGGTCTTCTTTGGAGAGCTTTACTTCTCACTGCACTCAAAACACAAGAGGAATACACACAAAGTGAAGGTCTCTCTTTTTCTGAGTCAACAGAACTATTTCATTAAATTCACTTTTTTCTTTTGATTGACAGTTCTATACATTTCAACACAAGCCACTGTACATTGATTTTCAGTTTTCTTTAAGAAATTTGAGAGCCCTTCAGGTCTCCTTTGTTACCTAAACCAGCAGATAATCACTATGAATTCTGGGATTGTTATATTGTAATTCATCACCAGTGTCTTATAAAAATAGTGTGTTGTGGGCTGGAGAAATGGCCCAAAGATGAGGAGTACTGCCCTGGCGGCTCTTCAGAGACCGAGGCTTATTTCCCGGCACACGCCTACCTGGAGCTCCAATCCCAGGGCTTCTGACGCCCTTACACAGACATGTAAAACACCAGTGTACATAAAATAAAAATAAATTGTATGTGTTTTAAAATAGCGTGTCACGTAGAGAGGTTGTTGGTGTGGTTAGACCAGGAGGTACCATTTGGAATCACTAGTGAACTCTGTATACATGTACATCAGGAGTCTGTAAGTGGGAAGTCACAGCACTACACACATACCCACTCAAGAGTCAGTGATGGACATGAGATGAATCTGAGCGACTGTAAATTGTCTTGCAGCTGCTGTTTGGTTTTATCGTGTGTACATGCCAGTCCTGTGACACATGGAGGCCAGAGACAGCTTGTATGACTTAGTTCTCTCCTACCACAAGAGTCCCAGGGATCAAACTCCGCCATCAGGTTTGGCAGCAATGCTTCTAAACTGCTGAGCCGTCCTCAGCTCCTATGGCGTCTTTTTGTTCCCTGGGGTTCTTTAATATTACATTCAGCTTTAAAAGGCTATGGTGTCCTGCTTGTGGTGGTTATTATAAGTGCATGTGTGTTAATATGTATAGAATAATAGAATGCACATAATGAGGAACTGCATGTTATAGAAAGTCACAGAGATGAGTGCTTCACTCATAACTCACAGCCACCCTGGCTCTACACGCTTAAGCATGAGTGGTTGCTGAGCGTCCTAGTCAGGGAGTCCTGTTCCTGCTTACTGTCAGGATGTGTCTGACTCATACTCGGTTGTAGGTCACAGTGTATGGATCTCTGATAATAAAATGCAGTCATGAGGAATCTAGGCATTTCATCTGCAGGTGCAGAGAGCACCAAGTGTTTGCAGGTCTACACATGAGTAAGAGATACAAAGAAGACAGTTTTATTTATTTTTAAATAAATCCCCAGACAAAAGTGTCAAATTGTGTAAGTCCAAATTTGTATTGCAGTGGGAATTTCTGATCTGGCTGGAGTAGTGGAGTAGCAAACGAAGTGGTCTACCTTGGCTGGGCCTTCCTCCAAGCTTGGGTCTTCTCTGTTTGTGGCTTAGTTCTGTAGTGATGAAATACTACGGGCAGTTTTCCTGCTAATAAGATGGATGTGCTTGTGTAATTTACATAAAGAACTAAGCCATACCTAAATACCTACACTGCTCCGTAGACTGTTGGAACTTTTCTGAGTGGACAGATGCTTTGGCTTTATGGTAGCCAGTGCTAAAGTACTGCTTCAAGTCACACAGAGTTTAAAAAATAAACAAAAAACAAAAGAAAAAAAAAAACAGGACAAAAGCATATTTAGAACCATTTCAGAAACTGTTGGAAAATCTCTAAAACTCTAGCCAAAATTTAAGATATTTTATGAAACTCATTTATAGCTTAAAAAGCAATTTTCAAAATTAAGTATTCTAACACAGTTTAGCTCAAAGACTTACCAATTTCATATATTTAGAGGAAAAAAGATAGGAAAAATACTAGAAATCTGTTTTTAATTGAACAACTTTATTTTAAAAAACAAAGATAATTGTACAGATTTTAAAAGCATTTTTGGATAAAAGTATATGAATACATTTTTGTCAGTAATTGGGTTTTTTAAAGGTTTGATAATGTGCATTAAAATCTTACTAGTTACAATGAGCATAAAGTACATGTAAAACAAGATGCAACCTGGAAATAGTCAAAGTTTTCTTGGTGTGTAAAGATTAAGCATAATGATTTTTTGTCTTTTTGTGGCCTTTGTTTTTCTTTAGAAATCTGTTTTAACTAAGTTATTTCTGTATCTGTAAAGGCAGAAAGGATGAGAAATTCTGAAAGGTGACAGCAGTCGTGGGTCTGGGCTGAGATGCTCTGGGCAGGGTTTGACAGCAGCATGGTCACAGTGTCTGTTCAGGACGTGGCCCACTCCATCCTGATGGAGCTGTGCAGCTGCAAAGTCAGTTGTCTGTATGTCTGAATCTGAATTGCTGTCTTGGATGCTGCATGCTCAGGAAACTTTTAGTTGACAGGGGTTTTTTCATGGACCCCAAATTCATTATGTATTGGCAGGGTTGTACTATAGTATTATCTAATTTAAAACAAGTAATAAAATACACATTTTAGAGCACAAAAGGGGAGCATTTTTTTCTACTGTTTGTTTGTTCAAAACCATCTTAAGTGACATTTAGTTTCTGGCTTCTCCCTTTGAAGGTTCTCAGGGCATAGGCAGTCTCAGCTGCATGTTACGTGTCACTCTGCTAAAAAGAGGAGTTGCTGGTGCACTCCAGGGACTTTGGGCAGTGAGAACACTCCTCAGAGTAACAGGTAAACATCAAGCCAGCAGTGTCTGACAAGTATGCCTTCCAGGCAGCAGCCACTGTTACACGGGAAGCTTGCTGCAAGTCAGACTAATTTCAGAGAAAGCTATGTATATAGGTCCTTGAAAGAAATATATTTTTTCCCAGCTTATGAAGCTTAGCTAGAGATTGTCAAGCCAGACAGAATAGGCACCAGCTCAGAGGAGTTGAGCAGGGTGGTTTGGATGATCAGGCAGAGGGAGGAGCCAGGGCCTCTGGGTAAGTGGTGGTTCTGATGGTAGAAGAGTCGTCATGGTATAAGCTAGAAGGCAGGATGGCGTTGTGATGTAAGCAATAGACTATGTGATACTCCACCAGGAAGAGGCCGGCTTTATCTAGGAAACAGTGCTCAGTTGTGAGAGAGCTTTTCTGTTCCTGGAACCTCAAGAACTTCTCATGTTCTTGAGTTACTATAAATGAATCTGCCAAGCCTGGAATTTATACTTATGAATAAAGAAATATTTGTATATTGTAGGCCAGGTTTTGAATGCAAGGTTAAGTCTCTTGGAACTGTCGATGGGAGTGATCTGAAGTGTGATGTTTGAATGAGTCACCTGTGCTTCCAGTTCGCCTGATTTCACAATGAAATTCACCTCTTAAATATATTTCTTTTCTCAGACGTCAGTGAATGTTAAATTATACCTTATATGATGCCACGAAATAATTTGGAAGCCTCTACTTGTAAAATGGCAGAGCCATTTACTTTTGAGAAAAAGGAAAGCAAGCTTCCACCCCACGACTCTCTAAGAAGTTCTGCAGCACAGCATAACCATCCTAACTTCAGACTAAAAAGCCCAGAGAATGGAAATAAAAAGAACAATTTTTTGCTTTGTGAACAAAACAAACAGTATTTAGCTAGTCAGGAAGACAGTTCAGTGGTCTCTTCAAACCCTGCTGGTGTCAATGGAGAAGTAGGTGGGTCCAAAGGAGACAGGAAGACATTACCAGCAGGTGAGTGGAAACTGCACTCTTCCTTGATTCTGACGGGCTCTCTGACTTGGTTTGACCCAGAATGCAGTGGGACAGGAGGACAGCCGAGAATGCAGAAGCGCTCTCCCGTCCAGTTATCATTCAGACGGAAGGCCAAGTAAGAGCCTTGGCTTTGCCGCCCACAGAAAAGATTGCACAGGGGAGTGACCACAGCTGAGCTTCCCCAGGAGTGTGGAAAGGATGGCACCTGGTGCTTTTAAGGGCATTTCCGAAGCTGACTTAGAATTTCCTGCCAAATAGCCAACCAACAGTTATGTTAGTAATTGCATGTGATTTGCTTTTAAGTAATTTTTTTTTACTCATTCTGAAAGCTTGCTTTTTAAGGAGAGGGCTTGGTAGGATTTACCTTCTGGGTGTATGAGATGTGATATTTTAACGCTGTGTTAACCCAGTCTTCAACGTGACCCTTGGACTCTAGGAGGCCCTTAAGAAGTAAGAAACTAAGGATATGTGAACTGCATTTCAGGTCCTGCACCAGGTTAGGCTAGTGGTTGTTGAATTTTTCCATTGCCGTAAACTAGTAAACAAAAACCCAGATATGCCAGTTTTGTTAAACAGTTATGTTCGATGGAACAGTAAAAATTACCATGTTAAACCTTAATGCTGTGTAGAAGTAGCTTTTTGTAATTTTTGCAAGGAAGAAAGGATTAGCTCCAATTCACTTGAGACACTGGAAAGCATAGGGTTGCAACCTAAAAGCAATGCCAGGCCTCCTCAGACTTAGCTGTTTGCCCGGTGCTTCCTCCCGGCTTAGCAAAGTGAGTCTGTCACTACAGGGAGAAATTAGAATCTGAGGAACAAGAACCTGGCACTACAAGCTTAAGTGTTTTGTGCATGGTGTAGCTGACACACTGAACTGCTGTTCTCCAGATGGGCAGTGGCCACTCAGGTGTGGACCGAAACTATGGTTCTAATGTAACCGTGGAAGTTATTGCTGTGGTCTGGGGCTCTACACTATATTAGCATTGACACTTTTTTGAATTTTTTACACTTTATTGAAAATAAATTATTTTCATCTAATATATTCTGAACATAGGTTCTCCCTCTCCAACTCCTTCCAAATCCTCCCCACCCGCCCATTCATCCTTTCTTTCTCTTACCTCTTCAGAAAACAGGGAAACAACCCAGAATTTAAAAAAGATAAAACACCAGGAAAAAACAGAAAACTCAAAAGCACAAAATCAAAAACTATAATATATAAGCAAAAGATCAATAAGGCCAAAAGAAAAAAAAATAAAACAATCCAAAGCCACACTGCAGAATTTACTTTGTGTTGACGTGGTCTCCCTGGTATGGGGCTGCTATTCCATGTCAGCCAGACTCCTCTGGAGAAAACTAATTTTTCATTGGTACGTGGGTGTCCGTTGCAGAGATGGAATCTTGGTCAGGAATGGGAGATCCTGTTCACTTCCCCTCAGTGCCGGGACGGCATCTGGCTTGGACTCTGGCAGGCTCTGTGCTGCTGCCACAGTCTGAGTGCATGTGCCAGTCCTGCTGTGTCTGACTCTGTTTCCTTGGTGTCTTCCATCTGTTTTGGTCCTTAGAATCTTTCCACTTCTCTTCCTTACAGCTGTCGGGGGCGGGGGGGGGGGGGGGTTAATGGAGACATCTCACTTAGGACCAAATGTTTCAAAGTCTCACTCTTGCAGGTTGTCTGTTATGCGGCTCTTTATTTGTCCCCACCTCCTACAGGAGGCATCTCTGATGGTGGCATTCAGCGCTGGTCTATGAGCACAGCAGAATGTCACTAAGTCATTTTATTGCTATGCTCCTAACAGAACAGTAGCATTGATTTTCCCCAAAGTCCATGGCCTTTCTACCTTCTTGGCCACCTCAGCAGTGTCAAGCGTGGAGCAGGCCTTGATCCTCTGAGAGTTGGAGCTATTCCCATAATGCATCTGTGCTACTTGGCTCAGTGCATCTTGTCAGCAGGTCAGCTAGTGTAATGTCAGGGTTTTAGCTGGGTTGTTGGTTCCCTTTCCCCTCAGGTAATGTGCAGAGTGTACTATGGGCACGAGTTAGGGCAAATGCTGTAGTGTGGTGCCACCTCTAGTTCTCTGTGCTCAATAATATGTAAGTGTCGTCTGAAGCAATGGGGCCTTACCGTCAATTTGTGGAGATTAACCATTAGCCTTGGCAGTACCCTGAGACGTTTGGAGGTTCCCATGGGGTCTTTGGCCAGTGACTCAACTAGATGTAACCTTTTTCTTTAATTGGAGGCTTCACTTGGGAGTGACATTGGGACATTGCTTCCCTGATATTTTTGGTGACTCCATTTAGATTTCTGTCACTATTGTATATATTTTAAGAAGCCTTTACAGTAGCAGGTTTCCATACAACCCCTCAAATGGACCTGAATGTTAGCTGTCTCTCTTCTTACCCTGTCCCCTTCTCCCCTCCCCTCTCCTCCCATTTAATTCTTCTGTGTATCAATACTAATCTTAGTGTACTGCTTAATCTACGAAGACCGTGTGATGCTCCTTTTCCTGTCCGTGAGCCCAGATTCTCTTAAGATACTTTAAAGTCACCTCAAGGGTGACTGGTGGAGAGGAGCAGCAGGAATCTAACTTGTCAGGCCATTCATTTAAAAACTGCACAGTAGAGTTCAAAGGGAATGACTTTGTGTACTTTCTGACTGGAGAGAAGTTTACAGTGAAATTTCTAGTTAAGAAAAGATATGCATACCTATGATCCTAGCAAAAGAGGAGCATGTCACTTGCTTATAGTGTAGCCAGGACGTTGTTGGGGTAGCTTACTGTTTGGCTGTCAGTGAGTTACGCTATTTTACATTATTAGAAGTGAAAAGCAGTAATTGGCATTTAATAGGTATTGTATTTTCTCTCTCTCAGGAAACCCAGTGTCATTAAGTCTTGGAAACAATTCACCACCTAACCAAGTAAAAGCTGTAAGTCTGTTTTCTTCGTTCTGACATTCTCTGCATTACTAAGGAAGCATCGGTTTGTTAGAGTCAGTCAAGGCCATTTGTGATTTCTCTAACCTTAGAAAAATGTCCTTTTTTTTACTTTTATTTTTTTAAGATGACTATAGATTCCCATTCAAGCATCTGTCATGTTGAGAGTGTGGCCCCTGTAAGCTTTACCCAGCATCCTCCAGGATCATAGCCAGCACTGACGGAGAACATTGCTGTCCTCACAGGGCCCCCTAGATTCCTCTGTGACCATCTCTGCAGCTCTGCCCCTCCTTTAGTACTGGCAGTGGCTGATACATTCTGAGTTATACAGCTGGTCACTTTGAGAACGTTTTCTAAGTGGAATTCTATTGCATGCTTCTCTCTCCGAGCGGTTCCTTGGTGACTGTGCTGGCTTGATTGCTAAATACTCATGTCTTGTCATGAGATGAAGTACTCATTGGAGAAAGACTTGTCTTTTGTCCATTTTCTAGGTGGGCCATCTAATTGTCTTATGTTTTGGTTTGTGCTTCTGAGACATGAGGCTTCTCTGTGGCCCTGGGAGGCCTGGAATTCACTCTGTAGACCAGGCCGCCTCTGCCTCCTGAGTCCTGGGATTAAAGGCGTGCACCACTGCTTGCTGGTTTCATTTAGGATTTTTTGCTTTTTAAGCAATATATTTAATTTTATTTTATGTGTAGGGTTTTGCGTGCATTCATGGCTGTGTGAAGGTGTCAGATCACCTAGGGCTTGAATTATAGCTGTGAGCTGCCATGTGGGTGCTGAGAATTGAACCTGAATCCTCTTAACCACAGAGCTATCTCCAGCCTCACTCGGGGTTTAACTGTTTTGAAAGTTCTTTTTATGCTTCAGAGTCTAAGTTGTGTTTGTTGTTGGTTGGTTGGTGAAGCATGGTTTGATTGGCCTTGCTCCTGCTGGAACCTTAGTACTGGAGGAGGCTTGGGTAGAACAAAAGGCTTCATTTAGGAGCTGACTGGCTGACCAGTCTTCACGTGCTTGCACATTGGACTTGGGAGTAAGATTGCAAACTCTTTGCTACTCCAGATCACTCAGACATGTTCTTTCTCAGAAAAATGTCAGAACTTTTATAATTTGATCTGTTTGAGTTTATTTTGTTGAAGGAGCTTGAGTCGAGGTCTCTTGGCCTTTTGTTCTGCTGTGTTGTGTCAGGTTGTGCTGTGTGTCAGGTGTTGTGCTGTGTGTCGGGTGTTGTGCAGTGTGTCAGGTGTTGTGCAGTGTGTCAGGTGTTGTTCAGTGTGTCGGGTGTTGTGCTGTGTGTCTCAGGTGTTCTGCTGTCCTGGCTGCTGTTTGTGGGAGGTTCGCTTACCTGGGTTGTCTGGGAATTAGTCAAGTCAGTCGAGGATACATAAAAAGTTGTGGATGCTGAAGGTCTGTTCTATTCTTCATGGCTTTCCACTCGTTGGCCTGTCCCTCACTTAGCACCAGTCAGTCAATGCTCAGCAATGCCTGAAATTCATTGGTTCATTCAACTTTGATTTTCAAGGTTATTTATTCTAGCCATCGTAGTTTGCTTGCCTTAAGATAGACTGATTAGACTAATCTTGTCTGTGTCTTCTTGGAGACCTTGCTCTGATTTCAGTATGGATTGCATTGAATCTGTCGCCTGTTGTAGAGTTACTTTTCTGTACTGAGTCTTTTGAGCACAGACACCATGTCTCCATGTGCATTGTCTCTGATCCCTTTCACTTTGCAGCGTTCGGCTTCTGTGTTAAGTAGTTTGTTAGATTTATGCTTAAAAATTATTTTTGGGTGATTCCTTACATTTGTGTGTCCTTGAATTCATTGCTAAGAAGCAAAATTGATAGAGCTTTCTAAACTTAGCTTGAATACTGTGACTTTGTTGAAGTCATTTATTCTAGAAATCAAATGCATTTACTATACTGATTCATACAGTGACAAATATTATAGTCTGTTTTGTGGGTGTATTTAATATGTTAATTAACTAACCATCCTTGCATCTCTGAAGTAAACACAATGTGTCATGGAATAAGTGTTCTTTTCTGTTCCTTCAACAGGAGACTCCTTGTTGTTGAAACATTTGGTAAAATTCTCTGGTGAAAACATCCTGGTCTTTGACATTTCTTTGGGGGGGCTCTTAAACTGTGATTTGTTTCTACATTTTAAGAGCTGGTGTGTGTTGCTTATGTAGTCAGTTTCTAATGTGTGCAGAGTTGAGTCTGTTCTTGACTGGTTATGCAAAGTGTGTCGGGTGTTGTAGTCCAGTTATACTGCATTTTATCTCACTTGGAGGCAGAAGAGAGAGAGAAGTCACTGTCATGGTGCTTGTCTCCTGTGCTCACGGGCTGCTCTCACTTTCTCTCTCACCAGAACTTTTAAGTGTCCCATAAGCTTTGATAATGTGTAGGGGTTTGTTTGTTTGTTTGTGTTCAGTGTGCTTTAACTCATCTTCTGAGACCCACGTGTTATTTAGAAGAGTGTTTGGTGTGGTAGACGTACTGCCTTCTGTGGTCAGAGACCAATCTGGGTGTGATCGGTTTTGCTCTCCTCTCTGAGCTCCTGCCCCTGTGGATGCTAAGCACAGAGAGCACATGCCTCGGAGTTGTGCCCCAGCCCTCAACTCTTTAAAGCTTACAGGCTTGCTGTTCCGTGTTCTGTTAGCTCTTGAACAGAGTGTGTGTTCTGCCCTTGTTGGTACAATGGCTGTTGTGTGTCTCTACTGAGCCTCCTGATGACACGACGCTGCTGAGTTCTGATGCTAGCTGCTCTCTGTCTAGTCACACCAGTTGTGAGAACATGACTCTGTCTGTGCTCACACATCACTCTATCATGGTTGCCTTTCTCTTCTTTACATTGTGGACCTCTGCTGCTGACTGCAAACACACCTATGGCCTGTTAGACTGACAGGCCATATAATGCCCTCAGTGGAAATTATCTTTTCTCTGGAACCCTTTATCTGATTGTAATATGCTGTCCCCTGGTCTTTGTTAATTAACATTTGTGAGCTAATGTTCTATCTTCCCACTGCTTGGATTTTTCATACAAGATGTATCTCGGTGATATCTCCTTGACCTGTTTAACTGTATTGAAAGCTTATCTCTGCCATCTCTGGTCCCCTACCCCACCCCACATTCTTGTGAGTTAAATGAATTCATAACTTTAATTTGATTGCTCCATGTCTCTGAATAGCTTTCCTCGTGGTTACTCTAAATTTTATGATACATACACACAAATGCGGAGAGTCACCATTTTACCAACTTGAGTATAGCTGGTGTCTTCTCTGCTTCCTTTCAGAGTTAGCCTTATGCTTGCTTTGTATGCTAAGTTTGGGGCTTCAACTGTATGTAAGTGAGAAACAAGGAAAGTCTTTCCTGTCTGTCTTCCCAGTGAGGCAGCCCCACACGGATGTTGGAAGAGACTTCTAATACTACTGTTCTTTGTTTTATAGAAGCCCAGCAATACTGTGACTCCTGAAAAATCAAAAAAATCTCACAAGTTGTTTGAGAATGCCTTGTCCGTAAATAATCCAGCACTCTTCAACTCTTTAGGACCGCCCCTTCGGTCAACAACCTGCCACCGCTGTGGCCTGTTTGGTAAGCAAGTTTGCTTTTGGTGTCCACAGGGTGCTCTGTATATCTGAGGAGTATTTTCTTATGGTGAACATGAACTGTGTAATGTTTTCTGAAAGTGCTGATGGTTTAGGTGGTGTCAGGTGCCCATTGCTCATCCCCAGAGGTGGCAGCTGCTCTTTGCAGCCTCCTGTCGCTCCCGCTTTCTCACTTACTCACCACATTGATGGTTTAAACAAAGATGACAGGTCCTGAAATGCAGAGACATACATCTTATCAAACAGAGAATGTTTCTGTCACCTCAGAAGCTGCTTTCCCACCCCCTCCATCCTTCTACCCCTGAGGCAGTCATGTCACCAGAGGGATTACAACACCATAGGCCTGCTTGTATGCTTTATTTCATTAGGAATGGTTATCAGATAATCTGTCGGATACACCAACTGTTTGTGTTTGTTGAGAAATAGTAGCCACTGTATAACTGTATCATAGTATTTCAGTTTATTTTCAAAAAAAGAACAGATGGCTGTATACCTTTGCCACATAGAATGTGGTGTTTTGGCAGTTTGTCTGTCCCTGGTAAGAGATGTTGTGCTTATGTGTAGCTTTTGGTTCTGGCAATCAGAGCTCTGAGCACCTTTGCCCAGTCTGTGCACAGTGTCTGCACCAAAGGTCTTAGGAACCTACAGTCCTTTAGAACTGCAGTCAGTGCTCATAACCACTATCCCTCTAACCCCTCTCTGGAGCTGGGTTTTGCTATTTTGTGGGTTCTTCTTCTTTCCACCCTTCTCCACTCTTTTTTCACCCTTTCCACCCCCAGCACTAAATAGGAAAGAAGAAAGGACAGAGGGAAAGGGGACAACATAGAGTACTCCCTGCTGATTAGGGACATCAAGTTCCTTGGAGCGAGTTGATCTTCACTGTCAGGACGTTTGAGGTCCTAGCATTTACATAACCTTCTAAAAGGTCCCCAGAATCCAGACATCACATAATTGCAACTATCTGCTGCTGGCGAACTCATGCCATTGCTAGAGCATGAGGGAAAATCATGGCTGCTGCTGCTGCTGCTGAGGACCGTCTGAGGCAGCCCCATACCCACACCTGGGATCAAAATGAGAAGATACAATATTTCTGTGATTTTTTTTAAAGAGATGAAATGATAGAATTGTTACTACACCCTTCTGTAATCCCTTAGACTGAGACAGACTGTGCTCCACAGGGTCACTGAGGTGTTCCCAGTGCAACCAGACATACTACTGCTCCACAGCATGCCAGAGGAGAGACTGGTCTTCCCACAGCACCATCTGTAGACCTGTACAGCAAAGGTTAGCTCTGATGATTTCACTCTTTGGGGACAGTGACCATGAGTAGTTCTGACACATGAGGATGTAATGAGTTAAGCAGGCCTGAGTTATGTGCATGGTATTGCAAACCCTCTGAGCCTGCTTGCAAGTCTGAAGCACTAACTAGTACATAGGAAGACTTGGGACCACAAGTTTTTGTGTGTATGTCTGATCACATGTGTATCTGGTACCTAAGGGAATGGTGAGCCTCGTCATGGGTGCTGGGACTTAAACCCTGGTACTTTGCAAGGACAACAATACTCTTAACCATTGAACCAGCTCTCGTTCCCTCAAGTACATTTCTAATGACTGACGTCTTACAGTGCTCTGCGTGTTACCCTTTATGCAGTCCTGGATGTTAATGACGTAGCCTCGTAGTGCCTTGGGAAGTATGGCTTTGAAATGAACATGTCATAATATGATGGCATTTTCCAGTTTATACACAGTTGTCTATGGGATGTAAGGGTGTACTTTACAGATGAGGATCTTGCTGGAAGCCTGCCCAGCCTGGAATAGCCTTGAGGTGGGCCACAGCATTGGACTTGGCTTTAAAGACTGATGGTCTCTGGCCTTCTAGGTCTCTAACTATACTGAGTGCTTGCTGAGAACTTCAAAAGATTCTAAAAACTTTCTTGCTTATTCTATGGTTAAAAAATGCTGACTTCTTTTCCTTTTAACTCTGTTTTATTAAACATTATAACTGTTTTATTTTACTTATGTTTAAATAAGTGCTTGGAAAATTTAACCCCTTCTTACTGTTCTGTGCTAAGAACTTAACTCTTCCTTGCTGTGTATCATTAAGTGCTAAAACCTCAGCTTTTTATTAGCTACTTCTTACTTGTGCTTTAATAAGTGCTAATATCTGGTGAATAACACACTGTTTATCAGCAGGAAAGTAAATAAAGGGATATATTACCAGTGCTCCATTCTCAGGTCAATCAGTCAGAAGCCTCTCTGGCTAAGCTGGTTAACTCTTTGTGAACCAGAGAGGAAGGAAAGGAAAATAACCAAGATGCTTTGTACAGACAAATGTGCACAAACACATACATATTCAAACATTCATATATTTACACTGTCAGTCACCATCAACTCCACAAGTGTTTATACATGCTTACACACATACACAGATAACCTACACACAAACATATAGACAAATGGACACACACATATGGATGGATGGATGGATGGATGGATGGATGGAGCAGAACTCTCAAGCCAAACCATTCAACCAACTTTATTTCTTTTCTCTTGCCTTCTATACCTTCTTAGACAAAAAAAAAATGTTTAGGAAATTACCTCAGAGATAAAATGATATATAGAATAGGAGTTACAGAAGGATGTTGATGTTAAGTCCAAAGCAGTGTTTGATTTTAATATGTTCATTATAAGTTCAAAGCCACAGTTTTTACATGGCCTTGCCTTATAGTGCACACCTGTGACTGTCCTTGGACCTAAAAGTGTTTTCAGGAACACAAAATTGTCCCAAGTCTATTTCTCTTTGTAGTGTTACTATGAAAGCGCATTGTATTTCTTATTATGTAGTCTTTATTTACTATTCTGAGGAGCGGGCAAATTCTGTTCTTGATTCTAACTTTATTACATGTTTCTAACAACTAAGACTATCTCTAAAAACTTTCTTCCTAAAATTTTTTGAATCAGATCAGGAATTCTATAGAATCATTATCTGTTTGTCTGTATAGCATCACTACAAGATCTGCTAAAATGGGGGGTCAATACCTAGTCATTCTTATATATTTAATAATAGGAAAAAATGTATTACTAGCAGCAATCTTTCCTCAGATTTAATTTTCTCAGCCTTGCCTAGAGAAGCAAATTTGTCATAGATTTTTAGTCCATGGCAGAAGTATCTCAAGAAGATCACTTGCTAGGTTTCAGCTTTTCCTAGATGGCTCTGGGAAGATACTGGGTTCTGGGCTGTTCTAGGCCTTCATATTGGGGCTTTTGAGGACACACAGCTTCTCCTATAGAGGAGCCTGTCATGGCAAGTCAGGGCTACTGTTCTCCACAAGTTTTTCCCTTCTAATTTTTGTTTATTAAGTGTTTAAAGAAATTGAGATTTGTGACCCCTCTTAAGTTTCTTTGTACTGTGAGTATCATAATCACTTGTTTTATTGCAGTCTGCACAAGCTTGAAGATAATAAATCACCATTTGAAACAAAGACTATTGAAGTGAAGAATGAGGTAGGATATTTTTTAGCATTAAAGTAAATTTTAAATGCCCTTTATAAAGATATGAAGAAATTGTCATGTCTGCGTTTAAAAACTAAGCAAGCCCCATTATTCCATAGTGGTGGGATGGGATGGCAGAGTGTGCCTGTCTGGGGCATTGGGGAATTGTTTCTTTCCCGTCAGTCGTTCCTCACAATGTCCTTGAGCCAGCTGTGTCTCTGTGTAAAGTACCGTAGACTTTAGACCTACACAATCGGTATTAAACACTTTTGAACATTGATCTACAAAGTGTCTGGATCATAGCTTCATAGTTGACACATCCTATCCATATACAGAGACATAGATAGAGACCAATAGACAGACACATGCTCACTCACACACACACACACACACCCCACCTAGGATAAAATAAAAAAGAGAGGAGGGGGGAATTCGACAGGCAACATGGTAATGCATGCCTTTGATCTCAGTTTTGGGGAGGCTGAGGTAGAGGCAGGATTTACTTGAGAGGCCTGCCTGGTCTGTCTAGTATGTTTTGGCACCATGTAGAAAAAGGTTGTCTCTCTTAAATGAGCATATACGGGGAAATCTATCTGTTTATCTACATATGCGTGGCTCAGAGGGCGAAGCTGCTGTCTACTTAGGTCTAGGTAAAATCGCAAGGAAGGCCTAGATGAGATGTGAAGGCCTAGGTCAGATTGGTTAAGGCCGAGGTAACTCTCACCTGGCTAGCTTACCATTTTGTGCTGTTACTGATATTATAAGGACGCTTTCTCATATGTCCATGTATGTGGACGAATAACTTTCTGGTTGGCAGGTCGAGACATAAATGTTAGACAAGGCGAGTCCCCTGCCACAGTCCAGTTCCCCAACTAATGGGAGAAGGATAAGTGGGCGGCCAAGATGTGTTCCTAGAGAAATTCACCTATCCTGAATCCAGATGGGTGTAGTAACTTGGTACAGATTTTTGTGGATTTTAGACATATGCAGTTCTGGACTGTCCCCCTACCCCACCCCACATGCTGACAACCTGATTTTATTATTTAGTGTGTGTGTCCTACACAATCGGTATTAAACACTTTTGAACATTGATCTACAAAGTGTCTGGATCATAGCTTCATAGTTGACACATCCTATCCATATACAGAGACACAGATAGAGACCAATAGACAGACATATGCTCACTCACACATACACACACACACACACACACACACACACACACACACACCCCACCTAGGATAAAAATAAATATATCAGTAATCTATCAAATCTTTCCCTGTAAAGTTAATTTTTTCTTCCCTTTTTGCATAATTGAAAAAGCATTATGTAGTTCTAATTCTCTTCTACTTTTCTCTTTTACATGATTTTGTTTAATTCTCTTCTAGTTTACTATTTCTTCCCTCTACTTTCTTCTTCATTCTATTCTTAATAATTAAATTGCTCCCTGCTTCCTTTCCCCTCTCCAACTCCCACCATGTCCCATCCCTTTCTCCCTTAAGTAGGTGTCCTCTTTTTAATTGCTGTTACATATACACTCACATACTCGACTGCATGTGTATCCTGCTTTCTTTTGAAAACAGTCTCATTGAGTGTATGCCTACCTTGAACTCATTCTGTAATGCAGTAAAGACTAGCTGTGAGCTCCTAATTCTTGTGCTTCATTCTCCTGAATGCTCGGCTTACAGGCCTGACCCACCACGGCTAACTACCATACCATTTCTTTAGCCATTTCTGAAATAATATTTTTTAGACTTCACTATCAATTCAGTTTTTTCAAATGCGCACCTCCACAGCTTAGTAAGTGTCAATAGTTGTACTTTTGTATCCTTTTTTAAAAAAGATTTATTTATATATCTTATGTGAGTACACTGTCACTGTCTTCAGACACACCAGAAGAGGGCATCAGATCTCATTACAGATGGTTGTGAGCCCCATGTGGTTGCTGGGATTTGAACTCAGGACCTCTGGAAGGATAGTCAGTGCACGTAACTGCTGAGCCATCTCTCCAGCCCTTTGTTATTCTTTTTATTTATCTATTTTTATTATTTTTAATTGTTTATATATCTGTCTTGTCTGTCTCACTGCCTGCCCATCTGCCTGCTTGCCTGACTCTGTTTTTGTAAATATGTACATATGGCTCCAGATGCTTATAGAGGCCAGATGTGTCAGATTCTCCTGGAGCTGGTTGTGAATCACCCAAAATTGGGTACTTAGGAGTTGAACTCAGGTCCTCTGGAAGAGTAGTACATGCTCTTAAACACTTAGCCACTCTTCCAGCCCCTTCTCTTACATTCTTAACCTGGGAAACATGAGAATTAAACTGTATTATTTGCTGACAGTGGCAGGTAGAAAGTGATTCCAATATATGTGTTTTTAACACCATTCTTATTTGTAAGAACAAATCTGGTCTTTTTATATTTACCTCAAAAGTACCCTTTTATAGTCTGGACTTCTGGTACCAGAGTCAAAAGTGCTTTAGACACAGTACATGTGGTTGCAACAGCCAGTGCTCTTTAACTGCTGAGCCATCTCTCCAGCCCCCATTGAATTACTTTTAACCCACTTTTTTCAGTCAATTATATCTTGAACTTAAAAAAAAAATCTGTCCTGTTTTAGAGACAGAGTATCCCTATGTAACTCAGTCTGGTCTTGTTATTTTTTTTAAGGCAGGGTCTTAGTATTTTATTTTACCATTGCTGTCCTGGAACTCACTATTGCTATGTAGACTTTGCTGGCCTCAAACTCAGAGAACCCTCTGCCTCTGTCTCCAGAGTGCTGGGATTAAAGGTGTGTTCTATCATACCCAGCTTAGATAGAACTTTTGAAAGTGCTATAGGAAAACTGCCAGGCCTGGTTCATGAACATCTATGAATGGATGAATCTTTATTAATACTCCATAATAGCAAGGGGTCTGTGTCATATTTAGTCATACTTAAAGGCTACATGTACATTGAACCCGACAATGTGGCTTTTGTATGTTCAGATAGGGACTTTTTTACATTTATTTATCCACTTTATATCCTAATATCAGCCGCCCCTCCCCTTCCATTTTTACCCTCACACAGCTCCTCCCACCATCCCTCCTCTTCTCTGAGAGGATAGATCCATGCCCTGGGTTTCACCCAACCCTGGCACATCAATTTCCTGCTGGGCTAGGTGCATCCTCTTCCACTGAGGCCAGACATGGCAGCCCAAATAGGGGAAGGGGATCACAGGGACAGCACTGCGCCCTCCCCCTCGGATGTTTGGGAGACCACATGAAGACCAATCTGCACATCTGCTATGTGTGTATAGGGGCCTAGGTCAAGCCCATGCTTGTTCTTCAGTCAGTGGTTCAGTCTCTGGGAGTCCCAAGGTTCTAGGTTAGTTGACGCTGTTGATCTTCTGGAGTCCTCAGATAGGAATTTGTTATTCGTCATAAAAAATTAAAATACTGCTTTTTCAAATTCTCTTTCCATTTCAACTCCTTTTTTCTGTAAAGATTTATTTTTTTTAATTTTATGTGTATAGGTAATTTTCCCTATGTATGTCTATGTATCATGTGTTGCTGCTGGTCACAGAAGCCAAGAAGAAGCCATAAAATCCCATGGTACTGTAGGTATAGATGGTTGTGAGATGCCATGTGGGTGCTGGAATCGAACATGGATCCTCTGGAAGAGCAGCCAGTGCTCTTAACCACTGAGCCTCTCTATATCTCCAGTCCTAATTCTTAATCCTCCTGTTTTAGCCACCCAATTTCTAGATACTGACATGTGCTTTCATGTCTGGCAAGACTTTCATAAGAAAATGCATGCCAGAATCGTTTTTGTCCCTGTGGCTGATTAGGGTTTGTTTCTCAGTATAGCCTTGGCATTTTTGGAATTCACTTTATAGACCAGGTTGGCTTTGAGGTCAGAGAGTCCCTCGCCTCTTCTGCCTTTGCCTCTGCCTCCAGAGCACTGGGATAAAGCCTGGCAGAGACTTGTATTTATTTTCCATAATTTAGAATTATTCAAGATTGGAAGTACAAATACTCAAGTGTAAATCTTTGAAAGGCTCTTTACCATGACCTGGCGGCCTTTATTATCTTAGTCACATCTATATTTGACTTCTTAGCTCTTAAGGGCTTTCAAAAGGTGGCACAGTCGGAGGTCAGTATTTTTCTTTGCTTTTCTTGAGGAATTCAAAACCATGGAATGCACAGAACTTTGCTTTGTATTTGCTGTTCTTAATAGACTCTGTCCTAAGAAAGCAACCTCATGTTTGTTACAAGCAATGGCTGATGGAATTGTAATATGTTAACTAGACGAATAGCTTTGAGAACTACTATCCACAGGGCTTCTGTCTTGCCAGGATACAATGCAACTGACCTGGCCTATGGGCAGACTGGATCTGGAAAAACGTACTCAATGGGAGGTGCATACGCTGCAGAGCAAGAACATGACTCGGCCATTGGCGTTATCCCCAGGGTAATACAACTGCTCTTCAAGGAAATTAATCAAAAGACTGACTTTGAATTTACTCTGAAAGTGTCTTACTTGGAGGTAAGTGATTTCTCTCCAGTTATTCTAAATTCAAGAGTATCTTTGACAAGGAAAATACATCAAAATGAGATTTTTCTTGGCAGGACTCAAATCAGCAAATTGAATTTTTAGTAAATTGTGTTTTAATAAATTGATAGCCAAAACTTACTTGCTCAGTTGGATCTGGATGCTACCCAGTTCTTAATTAGAATTATGTACTTAATCTGAATATTAGAAGAATTGGCACTGTTGTACAAAAATATGATAGGAATTCTTTAATTTTAGTTTGGCTTCTATTACTGATTCTCTGTGGAGTCTGCAGAAAAGTGCTCGATTTCACTTCACTGCTAAGGCTTGAATCATAATGCTGCTGCTGTTTCATGAAGAATGTTATTAAAAATCAGGCGAAATATTATGCTATGTGTAAGTGGTGATAAAATGTATATTTATGTAACAGATACTTATTGAACATCTACTATGTACCAAATCCTGATCTGGGTATTTAGATCATGTATTTGGGAAATATCAGTGGACTAACAGATTTTAAACACACTGACCTCATGAATTCTAGTGTACATCAGTACAAAATTGACTGTCCTACTTCATGACACCAAAAGGCATAAGGCATATTTAGAGACTCTGGCTTCTGAGAAGCTAACTCATTGGTTCTACTCAAGTGACGCAGTGATATCTATATATGAGGAACTATGCTAAACTTAAAAAGTTTTTGCATGTAATCCAAAATTGTATGTAAGTAGTTCATCCTGATGTTGAATTGCATTGTTATCAGATATAAGAGATAAAATGAGAAGGGGAGTTAAAGATGATTACAATTACCCTTTATTTTAATGTTTTATTTTAAATTCTGTGTTCATATATATGTAGGTATGTACACATGAGTCCAGGTTCCCGAGGGAGCCAGAGGCATAGGATCCCCTGGAACTGGAGTTATAGGCAGTTGTAAGCTGCCAGTCATAGGCGCTGGGAATCAAATTTGGGTCCTCTATACAGTAGAGGACCGTTGAGCCATCTCTCCAACCCCACCACCCAGATCAGCCTACTTAGTCTTGATTAATCCAGCCATGGTCAAGGTAATTGAATATACAATGACTGGAGAAACTAGCATATTAAATATTGACATCAGCAATAGCAGTGAAGAAGTGTAGTGCATATCACATATGAAACATTCTCTTAATAATTTAAAGTTTTACTGTTTTATTGAAGTATTAGTTAACAACTCTTCTTTTCTCTTGCTTCCAACTTCCACCCCGTCTAAAGCTTACATTTTAATTGGTTAAATTGGTAAAAGTGATGTTGTTATGATACCATTGAGGAACTGAATTTAGGGTCTGGAGAGGTGTCTCCGTGGAGAAAAAGCACATTCTGTCCTGGAGAATGCCCAGATTTGGTTCTCCACGCTCTAGGGGATCAGATGCTTCTGGCCTCAATTGGCACCAGCATTCACATATGTATACCCACATATATACAAACATATACATAATTAAATAAATAATGCAAATCTTTTTTACAGCACTGAATTTGAACACCAAACATAACTTTGTGTGCTTGCTATTTCCAAGAGACTATCTTAAAAGCAATATTAATTTTGTTATATGAATATATCCCTATACAATATCAAATTCATACATTTAAAGTCCTTTTTCTTCCTCTTTCCCTTTATTCTTTCTTCTACCCCTTCCTTTTTTCCTCTCCCCTTTTCCATCTCCTCTTATCTTTCTTCCTTCTCTCCTACTGCCCTCTTTTCTTCTGCTTTTCTCCCCTCTAGTCTTCTCCTGTGTCCACCCATCTTGTCTTTATTCTCTCCCTTCCCTTTCCCTTCCCTCCCCTCCTCTCCCATCCCTTTTCCTATCCTCCCTTCTCCTCGATACTCTAGAAGGATTCCGCATGTCTCCTCACCTAGAAGTTTGACCCCGCAAGCAGAAAGAGCGTTACAGTTGGTAGAAGAAGCTATACAGGATGCACAATTGGTTCGCATAGATTATGTGTTTTTAAAACGAACAGGCTCCCTACTGCTGTGCTTTGGCAACAAGGACCATTATTGTGGGTACTTCCTAATGCCTCGCCAGCTAAAATAATTGACTGGTATCCAGATGCTGTGGCACAATTGGCGCTGAGGGGGCTAAAATCTGCCATCACGCATTTTGGCATTGAACCACAGCTGTTAATAGTTCCCTATAATGCTATGCAGGTTTCCACTCTTGCTGCCACTTCGAATGATTGGGCTATCTTAGTCACTTCATTTTCGGGAAAAATAGATAATCATTACCCAAAACATCCAATTTTACAGTTTGCTTTAACTCAACCTGTAGTTTTTCCCAAAGTAACGTCCTGTAGTCCCCTAAAAGAAGGGTTAGTTATTTATACTGATGGTTCCAAGACCGGGCTGGGGGCTTTTGTTTTTAACGGGCAGGTCTATTCGAGGCAGTATACAGAAACCTCTCCACAGGTGGTAGAATGTCTAGTGGTTCTTGAGGTTTTACAACGTTTCTCAGAGCCTATAAATATAGTGTCTGATTCATCTTATGTTGTTAATGCTGTCAATTTGCTTGAGGCGGCTGGCATTATTAAACCGTCTAGCAGAGTTGCCTCAATTTTTGCGCAAATTCAAAACTGCCTTCTAGCCAGAAGATCACCCTTTTATATTACTCACATTAGAGCTCATTCTAGATTGCCAAGACCTATGGCTCAAGGCAATGATTTGGCAGACAGGGCTACAAAAATAATTGCTATAGCCATGTCTTCGCCTCTAGAGGCTGCTAAAAGTTTTCACAAAAGCTTTCATGTAACTTCTGAAACTTTGCGGCGCCGCTTTTCCATTTCCAGAAAACAGGCTCGCGATATTGTTGTCATTTGCCAAAATTGCAGTCAGTTTCTGCCTGCGCCCCACTCGGGGGTTAATCCTCGGGGCATCCAGCCTCTTCAAATATGGCAAATGGATGTTACCCATGTGTCCTCTTTTGGTAAGCTGCAATATGTACATGTATCCATTGATACCTGTTCGGGAATAATTGCAGCCACTCCCTTATCTAGAGAGAAGGCCTCACATGCCATCCAACATTGCTTGGAGGCTTGGAGTGCCTGGGGTAAGCCAAAGTTCTTAAAGACAGATAATGGGCCGCCTTTTACCTCACAAAAATTTCAACAATTTTGTAGCCAGATGGCTGTAACTCATCTTACAAGTTTGCCGTATAATCCACAAGGACAAGGTATTGTAGAACGTGCTCACCGCACCCTTAAATCATATCTAATAAAACAAAAAGGGGGCATTATGCAGGCTCTACCCCTTGTGCCTAGGACCGCAGTATCCATGGCGCTATTCACCTTAAATTTTTTAAATCTTGATGACCATGGCCATACGGCAGCTGAAAGGCATTGCCTACCCATGGAAAAACCAAGAGAGATGGTAAAATGGAAAGATGTCATAACTAATAAATGGAAAGGACCGGATCTTGTGTTGATAAGATCCAGGGGAGCTGTTTGTGTTTTTCCTCAGGATGAAAATAATCCTTTCTGGGTTCCCAAGAGGCTCACGCGAAAAATGGCAGAGACTCCTGATGACAGCCCTGCTCCTGATGCTGTGGAACCAGAGAGTCAGAGGAGGGACGAGATGGGCGATTCTTTCGGCATTCCTGAAACCAATTCCAGCGGAACTTGATGCTACAGTCTTCCCTAAGCTTTTCACCCCCGATATTAACTTGGGTGGGGGTGGGACTCTTTGGAGCAATCCTTTGCTGCGGACTTGCGTTGCTTCTCTGGCTGGTTTGTAAGCTCAAGGCCCAAACAAAAAAGAGACAAGGTGGTTACTGCCCAAGCGCCTGTCGCTCTAGAACATGCAGCATCAGCCGATATCTGGTTGTCTATGCTTAAGCAGTAGGTCGCCGGCCAGACAGCTCTTGCACTCCTAGAACTTCGGTTCATTGCACAGGATTAGAGTGTCTGGTTTGAGCAGCCCATGAGGGATGCCGAGCTAAGCATCGCACTGAGAAACCCCTTGTCGCGGGGCATTCTCTGGGAGGTACGTCATTTTGCGTGAGGGTTCCCTGCCCCAGTGTCCCTCCCTCAGAAAAACGGCAGAGTGACAGGTCAAGAGTACTGCGGGCTACAAAAAGCCTAGCGGTTACTCCTGTACATGGTCTTTATACACCTTAATGAGGATTTGACCTCTATCTCCACCCTCCTAATATGGGTGTCCTACTTTGCTCAAAGTATAAAAGATAGGGGGAGATGTGGGGCGCCGCCCACACATTCCCACGCATTCGCCATTACAAGATGGCGCTGATATCCGGCTGGAGTTAGCAGTAAACAAGCCATGTGCGCACAGGCTGGGTAACTTTTCCGCTTCATGAGTTCCGCCTCTTCCATGGCGTCATAGGGCCTGGTGAGTTTCAACCAATCAGGGGGCTCCGCGTCCAAGGCAAGGACTGATCCCTTTATAAGGGGGCGGGCTAGATAGCTCCCTCTCTCTTCTTCCCCTCTCTTCCCCGCTCGTTGGTCCCGCTCCCGTGTGTTTCCGTTTCGTGGTCTGGTTCGTGGGCTCGTCCGTCTTGTTCATCGTGTTCGTCTTTTGGTTTTCTCCGCCTTCTTCGTCTTTTCGTCACGTGAAGCAAGTGCTGGTTTTCCAGAGCAATAAAGTTTACCGCAGAAGGATTCTATTTCGTGTGCCGTGTCGTTCTTGCAGGCGAGACGGTTGCGCGGGACAGTTCTGGGATCCAAATTGGACTTTTTTCTTCCTGTGGAGAAACACAAATAGCTCCCCTGGATCGTATTAAAATAGGATCCGGGCCTTTCCAATTATCAGTGAGGACATCTTTCTATTTCACTAGCTCTTTAGGTGGCACAGGCCATTGTGCATGGCGCTCGGCAGCTGAATGGCCATGAGCGTCCAAATTTTAAAAAATTTAAAGTAAGAAGTATAGTAGAAATGGCCATTTTAGGCGTAGGGGGTATCTCTCCAATTCCCCGTTTTTGTTTGTTTAAATAAACCTTTAGGGTTCGATGGGCACGTTCAATGATGCCTTGACCCTGAGGATTATAAGGCAATCCTGTCAGGAGTGAAACTCCCATGTGATGGCAAAATTCAAGCAATTTTGCTGAGGTAAATGCAGGAGCATGGTCCATTTTTAACACTTTAGGAATGCCCCATGCACTCCACGCTTCAAGACAATGAGTAATAACATGAGAAGCCTTTTCTCCTGATAAAGGAGAAGCAAAAATAACTTTTGAACAAGTACCAATGGACACATGTAAAAGATACTGAGATAATGGTTTAGAATAATTTGCAGATTTAGTAAAATTTTTATACTAAATAGTGGTCACACATAATTCTGAGAACTTTCATTGGCAGCCCAGCTGGGAAACCTGCCACAATATATCCATTCGTTTTTGAACCAGATCAATTCTCTAAGGTATTATCATAAACAGTTTTTATATTAGAAGAAAAGGTAAAGAGGCCCTTAACTGCCCAATGTACTCTCCGAGATTGAAAGCTAGTCTAAGGATGCAGGGCTGAATCTCCTTTTTCTGTACAGAAAGGTGACCACCTAGGTTGGGCTGGAATAAACAAATTACCCTTTGGCTGGGAAATAGGCCAGCGACCGGCAATCCAGGTGGCATTAGCCTATCCAGGTTTACTGTATAATTAGCAGTAACTCTATAAACTCTATTTCCTTCTCTCTTTATATGACCGGGCTTTCGGCATTGAAAGTAATTGACACCTTTTTTAAAAAGACCTAGCTGCCTTATGGCGGCAGCCAAACCTGCATTAGTTAATGGTCCTCCTATCTTCCTGCAGGCTTTAATCCAGGCTTGTAGTCCTTTAGCCTTGCAGGGGGTGATGGCATTACGACATTCTTTAGTACATTGTTCAAAAATTAGTTGCTCTATCAAGGGCATAGCCTGTTCTTGGTCTCCAAACATTTTTCCAGCTGTCTCTATCATTCTGGCCACAAAATCCGAAAAAGGTTCACTTGGACTCTGAATAATTTTTGTTAGATTTCCTGAAACTTCCCCCTTATTAGTGAGCGCTTTCCATGCCTTTACGGCACAAAGTGCTATTTGGCCATAGACTTCTACGGGATAGGCGGTTTGATTTACCGCCCACTGCCCCTGTCCAGATAACATATCAAAATCCCAAGCCGGCTGTCCTGTGGCTGCATTGGCGCGAGCCTGGACCTGACAAGCATCCTGCCACAAGGCTTTCCACTCAATGTATTGTCCCATACTTGGTAGACAAGCTTTAGTAACAAACTGCCAATCAGCAGGTGTCATGGCTATAGAGCTTAATCTTTCAATTAACGACATAGTAAAATTAGCAGTGACTCCATAAATTCTGACTGCCTCTGCCAACTCTTTGACTTGCTTATGTTCTAGGGGCTGATAACTGCGTAAGTTATTCTCCTTAGACACCAGAAACATTTGCCTGAGGGCATGGAATGTCTCTGGCAGACAAAAGGAAAATTCACACTTCCTCTCTGCATGAGGTGAAAAGGCAGAGGCCACCTTTTGTTTTGCTAAAGTCTTTTGTTTCCCCTGAGACTGCTCTGCCTCACATTCTTTTGTCTCTTCTTTTTCTAAAATTTCCTCAAATTGAAATTCAGTTTGTGATCCTTTTTCTGCCAGCTCTGGGGCCTTTTGTTCCTTTAACGGATACAAGGCATTCTCTCGGGAAACTTGTACTCTGTTTCCCTGGACACAATCCTATCTTTTTCCAGCGGTTCCGCCGCCACCTCTCTGATTCTGACTTGTTTTGAACATGTCTCTCAGAGACTATCTTCCTTGTCCTTTTCTTTATCATGTTCTGTTTCTGACCCACTCTCTAGGTGCTGCCTGCTAACTTTCCATCTAGATAACTTCCACTGAATGACCCCCTCCTGCTTTAGCTGCAATAACGCCATTTCGTGCTAGGCCCAGAGCAGGCAAGGATAAAAAATACTGAAACAAAAGTGAGCCAGAGGACAGCCCAGTCTCTGTCAGAACAAAAATATCTGCAGTTGACCACCTGGACCAAGGCAAGGACATCCCTCCACACATGTTAAAGCAAGGACGAAAAACAACTCCTTGTCCCAAAGGAGGGGCCAAGGCCGCCCTCCTCTTCTGAGAACTTGGGTCTGTAAGGCTGTGCAGGCTGGGTCGGGGTCCCAGGTGGCCAAGCAAGATACCGGTGGGCGGCCAGCTAGCAATAGACAAAGAACAGAAGACATTCAGACAAGCCCAGCTTTCAGATAAGCTGCAGCCCCCGACTAGAACCAAGAGTTGTGTCCTTGGAGCCATATGTCTGCCATAGTTCCCACACTTAGATAAGCCCAAGCCAACTATTCTCAGGAGCTGCAGCCCCAGCTGGTATCAAAAGCTGTTTCCTTAGAGCCATATCCTTGGGCTCACTCCCTGGCCACATTTAAACTAACCAATTAGAACCCTGTTGCTATGCTTCTGCTTCTGTACCTTGCTTCTGCCCCCCAAGCCCTATAAAAAGGGGACTGCCCCTTTGTCCGGCGCACAAGTCCTCTGAGAGACTGTGTGCCCACAGGTACCTGTGTAAATAAACCTCTTGCTACTTGCATCCGAAGTGAGTGGTCTCGCTGCTCCTTGGGAGGGGTCTCTTCAGAAGGAAGATACCTTCCGGGGGTCTTTCACCACAACAGTAATGTTATAACAATTACCACAAATGCAAGCAATACTTCTACTGCCGGAGAAAATCCAAGAAGAGACATGTCTAAGTTTTTGGCATGTTCTTTTGGCACCCCGTAAAAACTAAAGAGTGACATTAAAAGACCCCCAGAGGGTATCTCCTGTCTGAAGAGACCCGTCCCAAGGAACAGCGAGACCACTCACTTCGGATGCAAGTAGCAAGAGGTTTATTTAGATACACAGGTACCTGTGGGCACACAGTCTCTCGGACGACTTGCGCGCCGGACAAAGGGGCAGTCCCCTTTTTATAGGGCTTGGGGGGCAGAAGCAAAGTACAGAAGCAGAAGCATAGCAACAGGGTTCTAATTGGTTAGTTTAAATGTGGCCATGGAGTGAGCCCAAGGACATGGCTCTAAGGAAACAGCTCTTGATACCAGCTGGGGCTGCAGCTCCTGAGAATAGTTGCCTTGGGCTTATCTAAGTGTGGGAACTATGGCAGACATATGGCTCCAAGGACACAACTCTTGGTTCTAGTCGGGGGCTGCAGCTTATCTGAAAGCTGGGCTGTCTGAATGTCTTCTGTTCTTTGCCTATTGCTAGCTGGCCGCCCACCGGTATCTTGCTTGGCCACCTGGGACCCCGACCTAGCCTGCACAGCCTTACAGACCCAAGTTCTCAGAAGAGGAGGGCGGCCTTGGCCCCTCCTTTGGGACAGGGAGTTGTTTTTCATCCTTGCTTCAACATGTGTGGCAGGATGTCCTTGCCTCAACATGTGTGGCAGGATGTCCTTGCCTTGTTCCAGGTGGTCAACTGCAGATATTTTTGTTCTGACAGAGACTGGGCTGTCCTCTGGCTCACTTTTATTTCAGTATTTTTTATCCCTGCCTGCTCTGGGCCTACCAAGAAATGGCGTTACTGCAGCTAAAGCAGGAGGGGGTCTTTCAACATGTCTCCCAGAACTTACCTTTTAATTCTTCCGCAGTTCTGAATCTAGTTCAGCGGCCTGAAATTTTATTGGATATTTTCTGCATTTACATTTCAAATGTTATCACTTTGCCACATTCCCATCCCACATCCCCCTCCCATCGTCTCCATGAAGGTGCTCTCTCTCCCAACCACCCTCTCCCACATCAGCACCTTGACATTCCCCTACACTGGGAAAACAGGCCTTCACTGGACTAAAAGCCTCTCTGCCCATTGATGTCATAAAATGCTATCCTCTGGTGCATATACCTGGGGCTATGAGTCTTTCCATGCAAACTCATTGGTAGGTGTGTTTTAGTCCCTGGGAGCTGTGGTGGGTTTGGGTAGTTGATACTTTTGTTCTTCCCAAGAAGTTTCAGACCCTTTCAGCTCCTTCAGTCCTTTCTCTAGCTCCTTCATTGTGTCCTCATGTTTAGTCTGATGGTTAGCTGCAAGCATCCTCCTCTTTATCGGCATTTCTTTGGCAGAGATTCTGAGTAGGCATCCACATCAGGTTCCTACAAGTAAGCACTACTTGGCATCAGCAATAGTAGTTGGGTTTATTGGGCACTTATGAGGTATATCTCTAGGTGAGGCAGTCTCTGGATGATCTTTTCTTTAATCCCTTCTCCTATATTTGTCCCTTTATTTTCTCCCATTGTTGTTTTGTTCTTCCTTCTAAGAAAGATTGAGACATCCACTTTTTAGCCTTCCATATCTTTGAACTTTGTAAGTTCTATGGATGGTTTCTTAGGTATTCCAAGCTTTTAAGGCTAGTATCTGCTTATAAGAGAGTAAATACTATGAGTGTTCTTTTATGACTGGGTTACCTCACTCAGGATGATAGCTTCAAGTTCTGTCCATTTGCCCTGGAATTTCATGTAGTCATTATTTTTGATAGCTGAGTAGTACTCCATTGTGTAAATGTACCACAGTTTCTTTATCCATTCCACTGTTGATGAACATCTGGGTTCTTTCCAGCTTCTGACTATTATAAATAAGGCTGCTAGCAATGTTAACACCCATTGTGTGTCAGGTTCTTCAGAATTAGCTATGTCTATTAAAAGTCTCAGTGTGTTCATTCAAATTAGAAACATGACATATCTGCTATTCATGCTTACTTATATTTTCATTCATCTAAGTAAAAGAGAAAATAAAACTTAAGGTTAATTCATGATTCTCAGCTCAGAGTTTTTTTTGAGATATTTAATGACAATGTTTAATATTTTTACGTTTTGAGTATATTATCAAACAGCATTAGATGCTATTAGAAAAGACTAAAAAGAAATTTACATATAATGTTACAATTTCATAAATTGTAAACCCATGTTCTGTTATTCTCCTGTAGGTTCTCCAAATCTAAGATACTATTCATGAAGGAAAAATGGTGCCTCATGTATAGTATTAGAAAATATATAATCATGCATAGGTAGAATTGTGCTTTTGCCTTATCCAAATGCCAGATCCATGGATTTGCATGATTATTTCCCTTGCAGGTGAATTTCCTCTAACTGCTTTACCTAAAAATAGGGAGGAATCACCTGTCACCTTTTCCTTCTAATGAGATTTCTAAAACCACATGGGGGCAGCTATCTTTCACCCTAAGGAATCAAGTGCTGTCATTCTGCACTAAATTACCCCATTCTTCCCCATCTTCCTGATTCCTGAACTTAGAAAGCAAAAAAATAAAATAAAAATAAATGTGTCATTCCCTATTTTATTTATTACAAAATACTCTAATATTACACAGCTGGGCTGCATGATAAATATTAGATCATCAACATTATTCTTTAGTGTGATTCATTATAGTTTCTTTACTAGCTTAAGTTTTTTTTTTTTTTTTTAATCCAGAAGATTCTGTGTTATGAGAATGAATATGGCCATATAATATGAGTTCCCTTTCTATTTTTCATACTGTATTATGACATCCGCTTTGATTAAACAGAATAGCTATGTTTTAGAAAGGAATGTCACTGTGTCTAGTTGGGCAGCTGAAGGGAAGGACAGAAATAGAACCTCCCTTACACTTCTGGCTTCTAATACTGAAATAGAATACAGTGCACTGCACATCCATGATACACACTCAAGAGCTGAATGAACCAACGTGAACACGAGGAACATACCGATTGCTATTCTTCTGCAGCAAGCTATATTCTCTATAAGAACAAAGAATATTCAGAGACTGGGCATCATTCTCTAACCAGGCACTCATAGAAGTGAATAAATTTTCTCCTTTTACAAGTTAAGAAACGTTTTTTTCTTTTTTTACAGTTTTTCTCAAAGAACCACTTACATTCCAAATTATGTATCATAATTTTAGTTCTTATAAAATTAATAATACCACATTTACATCAAATTTTCACTGATTTTGCATAATAGCTCCTCAGTCATTTGGACTTGCCTTTACCCAATTACAGTAAACTTAACTTCATGTTTTTTTTTTTCAGTTTTCATTCTGAAACCTGTTTACACAGGCTATTCTAATGTTATAATTAATATTATATGCTCATACATTCTAAACAAATAAGATTTATAAAAGTGTAGAGTATTTATTCTCACACTAATTGATGTTTCTTCTAAGAGAGTATTGCTACTAACTTATGAGAAGGACTAAAAATAGGAAGAGATTAGAGAAATTCACAGTTCTAGTGGAATGGTGGCAGAAAACAAAAGTAAGTACACAATTTTATTTTTCTCACATTCTGAAATGTAACTTCCAAAGGTTGTGACAAAAGTAAGCAAGAACATTTCCATTTTAGGTAGAGGAAACCTTTAAAATGATTCATCTGTCATTCTGAGGTAGGTATGTAACAAGAATTAATTTAGTTGACAACCATCAAACAATGACCGAAAGAGTTTTAATTATTTATATATGAAATAAATAATTAATAGGCAGTCAACTATTTGACTTTGCAGTCAATCCACATTTAGAGGACAGTTCCACAGATATTTTGCTTTAATAGCCACTTTGTATATCTTCTGGTGCCCTGAATGTTACAACAGCTTTGAGGGAATTGTCTATCATGGGGTCCACAATACAGATTGCAGTTTTATTATCAATCCCTCCCTGAGGGTAACAGGAATTAACAATAGTATACCAAGTTAAACAAGGTTCAGGATGCTGAATGAAATCATCACTGTTGCTGGGTTTTAACAAGATTTTTAGTTAGCATATACCTCGGCACACATAGAAATTTCTTGTTACATGTTAACTAGACATTTCTAATAAACGGCACAATGATTTCTCATGGGAAATGTTTATGCTAAAATAGGTAATTATAAGTCAAAATGTCTTTGGGGAAATATAAATTACTTCTGGAGTCATAAAGGCTGCTGAGGAAGGTTTGGAGCCTAATAAAATGATTCACTGGGGGGGTGTGTGCTATGGGGCGCATCCTCATAGAAGTAGGAGAAGGGGAATGGGAGATGGGGGAACTGGGAAAGGGGATAACATTTGAAATGTAAATACATAAACCATCCAATTAAAAAATGAGAGAAAATAAAAAGACTCACTGTTTTATGCTAGGGTTCTTAATTCCTTTCTATTTCATTTGTATCTTTTCTTATTCATTCAGCCATAGCTGTCCTTATTTGTTTATGTTGTTCACATACAACTTTTGAAGATTATTAATTTGGGATACCTGAAATGATTTAAAGGAAAATATGAAGCATTGTCTTGGACTAGACCCAGACAATGATCAGGAAACAAGCACACAGCTGTGAATCAAGGAGCACTACATAGATGGACTACAGAAATAATTATTTTACCTACTGAAGCTTCTGATTGTCAAGAGCATCAAGAGATTGTGTCTTCTGAATTTCTCTCTTCAGTTCTATGACTGACTTGTTTTGGTACTAAAATCCATGAGGGGTTTGTGCCCTCCTGACAATCTATCAAAAGGCCTATTAACTACTGTGATATCTCTGCTTCACCATATAAAGACAGGGTGTTAGGATATGTGAAGCTTTCCCTTTGATTTATAGCTAATAATTTCACTGATAAAGAGGAAGCAGGGTTGACCAGCATGCCAACAAGGCTGACTTGAATGTGTAAAATGTACTGAGTAACACAGGCTGTGAGTCGTCAGCTGACAGCAGGATCCAAGAGTCATATCTTCACTTACAGAGACAAATGATGGGTCACACTATATGATTTTAAATAATCATGCTGTTACTTTATTTAATTAATACTTTTATAATAATTGTATTTATTCACTAAATGCTCCATTGACCACTTGTAGTATTCATATACAATTTAGAAATGTTGATATCTATGTAGCTCAATAAGCACTCTTCCATGAGATATCTACAGGAAACAAATTAAGATGAATATTAAATAGCTACACACAAAATTGTCACCGTTGATTAATGTGATGTAAAATCTGATGGTGAAGTGGAGACTGAAGGAATGAATGCTCTTTACATTGAGGGATAAGGCTATTTGTGAAATTAAATGAAATTTCAACAATACTAAAATTAACAAAATACATTCCATGAAAAGGGTAGAACAGCTATCGTTTGTTAATTTTCTTTTTTGCCAAAAGAGGTTTATAGACATGAACAACATTTACACTCTATATAATACATATTTGCATAATATTTCTATGATGACCTTTCATTGGTTAAAATCGTCTTGATGTTATTAGGTGCTATTACCATACTACGGACAATACAGCATGAACTTAGCATGAAGGATGTTAGAACCTAAGAAGGCTACTGGGGAGAATACAGAGAGTTGAAGTAATTACAGACTAAAGATTGCCTGAAAAATGAAAGTCATCCTAGATGACACATATTAAATATATTTAATCTGTGCAAAACTCAAAAAGCTTTTCTGAAAAAAATGGTTTCTAGGTTGACACGATAGATCTGTGAGGCAAGTGTTTCTCCGATAGAAACGCACTGAATTTGGGGCAACAGAATCTCAGCAGAAGACCCTACCCTGCAGAAATAAAAGAAGCCAACACTGCACTAGAAGCACATAATATTTTCCAGCTTCTCCACCACATCAGAAGTGAGGCAGAAAACAGCTGCTCCTTGAGATGAGTGACAGAAAGAACACACATGTTCACTGACTTCCAGACAGCGAGGTGGAGACATTCAGAGACGGTGACTCCCTGAACAGAAAGTATTAATATGTGTCAGGGTTGCTGCAGACTCCGAAGGACCTCTGATAGTGGGCACCAGAAAGAGGAAAAGAAGCTGGTACAGAAGGCCGGAAATATGTTTGTTTTTATATCCCCAAGACCCGCTGTCCTCCCCTCTTTCCTGATTCGAGTGGCTGGGGGCAGTGGGTGATTCGCACAGTTACGGAGATTCCTTCAAACGAAGCAATGAAGTATGAAGTGTCTCACACACACACACACACACACACACACACAGACACACACAGACACAGACACACACAAGCTGTGTTGAGATTGTAAAGAAGGGAAAGGCAGATGGAAACCAGGAGAAATCTCAAAACTTCTTGCATGTGCTCAGCTTTCCAACGTTGCTCCAGGCTGCTCCGTGTCTCCACGTTGCAAAGGTCAGAGAGTTTTGGAAGATATGCCACTGGGCTGGATAAATATGTTGGTCAGAGAGGGTACTGAGGCTAGATAGACTCCGGGACCAGTCCACACGTTGGTTCCTCACACAGGTTACCGGCATGTGCAGGACCGGTAGTAGTCACTGGCTCCAGTCTTTGGAAAGCACAGGCAGGACTCAGCCTGAGGACAACACTATTTGGGTCTGAGAAGGGACAAGTGTCAGTGCCCTCTTCTCATGTTCATCAAATGAACTTTAGAACCACCGTCCTATCTATCTCTGCGTTGAATAAGGTTTTCCTTTGATTTTTTTTTTACTTATTATTTTAGGTTTACATTTGATAACTTATCTGTCACTAGATAGACCTCATGTTCCTTTCTTTTTCATGTTGATTCTTTCTCTCTCCCTTCATCATTTTATAAACAGTCTATTTATATTAACTGTTTACCACTCAGTTTCTCCTATCTCACAATCCACAATCCACAATCCACAATCCACACCATCCTTTTCTATCATCACAGACTGCACTATAAACCAGTATTGCTTTCCATTTATGCATCTGCTGTGCTTTAAGTATATGGGCACTGCTTTTGTTTACCCTTGGAGTCATGCTGGTAACTGATGTCTAGAAGGAAAGCTTAAAATGGAAACTTCTAGTTGCTTTCTAAAGTCGGTTATGTCAAAAGATGTTCTGCTGAGGCACACAGGTGAAGGGATGCCTTGCTAAAGCAGACACTGGAAAGAATGATTTCCTGAAACAGACACAGGTAAGAGGGTGTTTTGATATAGCAGACACTTGAAAGGATATGTGAGGAAGGAGTATAGACGTGATCCCACAGACAGCGGGAGAGAGCACAGAGTAGTAACTAACTTGGTTTGCTCCGCCCTGATCTTCACTGACAACAAGCACGCATTGATCTACCTTACACAGAACTGTTGAGCTCAACTTGTAATGACGCCACCATAGAGAGAAACTTGTCCAAGAACTGCTCATGAGGTTCCTGCAGCAGCTTGCCTCTTCAGCGGCCCTGCCTCAGGCCAGTTGGTAGACCTCGCAGTTTCTTCAGGATTCAATTGAACTATTGGTTTGTGCCTGATGTCTGCCTGCTGTAAGGACTGGACAGTAGCTGCTGAGTCACATTTCATGTTTGTTAGATGACTTAACTGCTCCCGAAAAGATCAAGCACGTCCTCATAGAATTATTGCTGGGCAGGTCCACTTCCCTCATATCCGAATAACTTTTCTCTTTCATTGCCTCTGGATGGGCAAAAGGAGATTGAATGTAGGCTGCAAAAATAAAGGAAACCCAATGTGGCTTACATATAATGGTAACTCTGCTTTCAATGTGGTAAAGGAAATGGCAGATTATGAGGGGTTAGCAATGTTGCTTAAGAAGATTGGCAAAATGCCAGTTACTGCTGCTGGGTGGTGTCCTATTATATTCCTGGAGGGGGAGGGTTCTGTAGTCTTTGTATATACCGCTTTGAGAAAGGTTGGGGGAAATTTGGAAACTCAGAAGGTTCACTCAATTTTTTTCTGCTAGCAAGGACCACAGCGTTGGCTTTGCTTGTAGATTATCTGTGAATAGAGGTGAAAATGCTGGGAAAGCCAAGGGTATGAGAACATGATTGAGGCTTGGTGAATGCAAAATGCATCTCCTGATGAAAAGGGGAAAGAAAATAGTCTGGAAGGTAAAGTGATGCCCCATGTCTTTTCACTACCAGGTGACCAAAGCGAGGGAAAAGGGTCCAGGAAGAGAAGACCAGGCACAGGAACAAAAGGTTATTGTCCACTAAGAGTACACCACAGGAGGTTTGGCTTTTGTATACACTACTTTCAGCTTTCCCAGTCTTGTGCAGCATATGCTTGCTAATGATGGTATTCCTGCCTATCATGAATTGACCTAGTAACTAATAGAAGTTTTAGATTTAAAGCTTTTTAAAAAGGCTGTTGTGTTGTGTGGCTTGCATTTTTATTATGTTAAAGAAATGCTAAGTAACTGGGCTACACCACATAGAATGATCCCACCAGATTGAAAATGATTGGTATTGGCTGTTTCAGAAGCTGGTCAACTATTACAATCATGGTCCTGGTGGAAGCATGACACCTCAAAACCAAAAAAAAAAAAAAAAAAAAAAAAAAAAAGCCCAAAAACATGGAAATGTAACAAGTGAATGAATGGCACTATGCTCATTTGCAAGAACAAATAAGATTTGATGATGGTGCTTTAAGAACTTGGGGTTTAATTGAGAAACATGGAAATTAAAAACTCTTTCATTTAATAAAACAATACAGGATTCTGCCGAAGTTTTTGCAGAATTTTTACAGAGGTTGAGTTCAGCTGTGAACAGAAACATTACAGACCCCAAAACTGGTCATTGATGGAAATTGTATCTCTTGAGAATGCGAACACTAAATGTTAGATCATTAGGAATCAGATCATTTAAGGCATATGGAGTCCCTACAGATGGATTGGTATTGGTTCTCCAGAATATAAGGCAAATATTATAGAGCAAATAGTAGTTAGAAATAACAGGAATCAAAATGTCTAATGTTTTAATTGTGGTAAATTTGGTCATTTCTAAAGAAATTGTGAAGCTAAAAGATTCAGAATTAAAAATAATAGGTACACTGACTTTAGAGAATATGGTTATCATAGAATAGAACAGTCATGTTCCATTTGCTATGTGGCACAAAGGCTACCAGGGTATTTTAGCTGCTGTGGAAAGGGAAAACAGTGGTCACATTTGTCATTCCAAGAGAGATATACGAGGTAACCTCTTATCATCAGAAACAAACCAAGAGGCCTGTCAGCTCAAAGTCTGGCAGCAAACAATTCAAGCCATTTTTCTTTGGTCATTTAGGCGGTACCAATCAGAACAAGAAGAAAGTATGGAATTTCTGATCATATACATGCTACAAAAGGAAGTGCAGTTTTGTGTGTGGCCACAGATATTCATCGTACATTATCCCCAAAAGTTGAATGTTATAAATTAACTACTAGTGTGTATGGTTCCTTACCTTTCGTGACAGTGGCAATAATCTTGGGGAGAAATGTATTAACTTGTCAAGGATTTATTGTATATACAGGTGTAATAAATGAAGACAGCAAAGAAGAAATGAAAATCATGGCAGAAAAGGAAACAGAAATTGGATCACAGCATGGAATTGTTTAGCTGCAATTTCCTTACATCAAGACAGGAAGGAGCTTTTTGGGGAGCACTGGAAAACATGTATTGTGACAAACAATGGCTAAAGATCAGAGAACAAAATTAATGAAAAAAAAAAAAGAATAGTGTGGGCATAGAAGGGTTGGTTGATACAGGAGCTGTTGTTAGTATACTCTCCCAAAAGTCATAAAATCCTAATGGACCATTTGAGAAGGTTCAGAAGTAATTTATAGGAATTGATAAATTATCACCAATAGAAAAAGTATCCAAAGAATTTCTTGTGTGGGACCAGAAGAGCATCAAGGAGGTTGAGACCTAATGTGGCTGAAATACCTATAAACTTACAAGGAAGACACCGTTTACAATAATGAGGTACTCAAACTGAGAATCCTACATTTCTGGGAAAAAGATATTGTAGTAATTTGCTCCAAACCTTATCAATCCTTTGTCTACTTCAATGATAGACACAAAAATTTTCTAACCAGACTATTAATTAGTTCCTGTTACAGGACTTCCAGGCATTGTCCATAGAGGAGCCTGATGTGAATGTTTGCCAAGTGGACCCCAATGGTGAAAGCCAGCTGCACCCCCTAAGATGTCCTAATACAGCAGGAAATAGCCAATGAGACCCTTGCCACCCCTATTCCACTTTCATCATTGGCCTCTCCCTCCCCTTTTTCTTCTCTTTACGATAAGAAAAGGGGAGAAATGGCAGCAGTAGGACTACTCCTGAAAAATTTTTCTTTCTTCCAAACCAATGTACGTAATATCTCCCTATAATGTATACATATATATGTTCCAGCCTCTTGCCAAATACAGGCTCTCATTACACCTAGAACAGCTCCAGAGAAGCAACCTACAGATGCTTCAGTCTTTTCTTGCAGACACAGCCGCTTCTACTGGACCTGTTCCTTCTGACCTATCCTCAGGGGCTTCCACAGACCCTGGACACAAGCAAACAGCCAACTCTAAGACTGTACAAACATTCCTACCCCCACTTTTCTGGACTCTCTAGAAACGTTGCCACAAACAAGCATGAAGCAGTCAGAGATTACACCTTATTCCTGGTCCACCATCACCTCTGATTTTTCTTTTTTAATTAAACCAAAATGGGGGTTTATTGGGATTCTTAAACCCTACCCCTGAATTACCTGGCAGTAGCCAGGTATGCTCTGCCCCAGTGACCTGACACTATACAAGGGGCTGCTTGCCCCCTCTTCTCTTTCTTCCTTTTGCCTTTAAAAGTGACATGGACAGTGCTCTGAGGAAAGATATTGATAAAGATGATCGAGAACAATGGTAAGATGTGCCCATGGTCAAAAAACAAACAGAAAACCAAACAAGCTATTAAGAAGTGTGTCTAATTTTACTAATTTCTTTCTCAGCCTGTATGTCCTTTGAGTAGAGGAAAGCTACTGATTTGCTCGAATTAATTTTATATCCAGCCAGTGTTCTTAAGGTGTTTATCATCTGTCATTGAGTAGCACAATGTTTAGCTTTCATGTGTAGGTGTGCTTTTTGTTGTTGTTGTTCTAATTGAAGACCAACCTTACTCCATGGAGATCTGATAGAACACATGGAATTATTTTGATCTTCTTGTATCTGTTAAGGCCTGTTTTGGGTCCAACAATATGGCAAATTTTGGAGAAGGTGCCATGAGATGCTGAAAAGAAGGTATATTTTTAGATGTCTATTAAATCTATTTTGTCCATAACTTCTGTTAGTTTTACCATGTCTATCTTCAGTTTCTGCATCCATGATTTGTCCATTGCTGAGAATGAGGTGTTGAAGTCTCCCACTATTATTGTGTGTGGTGTAAAATATGCTGTGAGCTTTAGTAGAGTTTCTATTATGAATGTGGTTACTCTTGTATTTGGAGCATAGATGTTTAGGATTGAGAGTTACTCTTGATAGTATTTTCCTTTGTTGAGTAAAGTGCCCTTTCTGTTCTTTTTTGATGACTTCTGGTTGAAAATCAGTTTTATTCGATATTAGAATGGCTACTCCAACTTGATTTTTTGGGACCATTTGCTTGGAAAGTTTTTCCCAACATTTTACTCTGAGGTAGTGCTTGTTTTGGTTGCTGAGATGAGTTTTCTGTATGCAGCAAAATGTTGGATCCTGTTTGCATATCCAGTCTGATAGTCTATGTCTTCTTTTAATAGAGAATTAATTTAATTGATGTTAATGAATATTAAAAAATAGTGATTGTTGTTTCCTGCTATTTTTGTTGTTAGAGGAAGAGTTATGTTTGTGTGCTCTTCTTCTTTGGTATTTGTTGCAAGAAGATTAGTTTCTTGCTTTTCCTAGGGTGAAGTTTTCCTCTTTGTAGTGTTGTTTTTCATCTATTATCCTTTGTAGGGCTGGATTATTGGACAGATATTGTGTACATATTTTTTCTCCTGGAACATCTTGGTTTCTCCACCTATGGTAATTTAGAGTTTTGCTGGATATAGTAACTTGGGATAGAACTTGTTTTCCATTAAGGTTGAATGAGATCAGTCCAGGATCTAAATTTTACCAATATTATTTATTTTAGTCATTTGTTAATTATTAAATTTATTATAATCCTACACATATTAAGTTATATAATATTTTATATTTTGACATTTAATTTTGTTCCATAATTAAATTAAGGTTATGTAAATTCTGTATTTACGTTTTCTCATATGCAATATTTTACACTATTAAAAAACCCTTTAAGTGTAACACTTAGCAATTTGCTTTTTATTTACACTTATTTCTTATTGATCAAATAGTATCATAAAACACAGCTTGAGATTGTTTAGAGAGTCTAACAGGGAAGCAGAGCCACTCGTAAACCCCACCCCTTCATGGACAACAGCTCTCACTATTTGTGATAGTTTGTCCTCTTTGACCAACCAAATGTGCAGCTTCAGGAACAAGGCACATGGAGCTCTGAGGGAGGAGAGGACAACAGAGGTAGGGGGAGATATCCATGAGGAAACCATATCTGTCCATCAGTTCTGGGGATCAGTCAGTGGAATAGCAGATGTTACAGGCCCAACACTGAGATACTGTGAGTGTGTAAGTGAGCAAGAAGGGACATAAAGAAAAGATGCACATTAGAAAGGGTGTTTGTGTGTAGGATAATATAATTATATAATAAACTCAAAAGAGAACTTAAAATTGAAAATTAAAAATTAAGACCTTTGTGATCTGATTCACCATTTTAATGTATAAACCATATATTCATTATGACCCAATAAAGAACAAAAAGTAAAAATGTAATAAAGGTAAAACATTATTTTTGAGATAATGTACAATTTAATTTTTCTGTCACATTTTGCACTTATTTATATTTGTATACCTATATATCTGTCTTACTGCACAGCTCTTAATAATTATTAGCAAGTTTCTTATTTTCACTTAACAAATGTGCTGTTATCATTATTTCTATTTCATTATGTTGAAAAAGTTTATAAATAAATGTTTACAAGTACCAGGAAATTACCAATTGTACAGTCTAACAAATTGATTAGAGAGTTCAATAAATGCAATGTTTTAATTTTATTAGATAGACATAGTCTATCATTTATTTTTAGTTATATGTAAGTATATATCTTCTAGTTGTGCATATTTCTTACTGGTTTTCATGAAGATCCAAGCTATTTTCTATGGTCACAAAACAATGTTTTACTTTATCTATATATTTTGTCATTTAGAATTGCTCTGTGAATATGAACATATTTAATAAATGTATAAAAATACCATGAAAAAAGTATTGATATTCAAAATCATTCAAACATTTGTTTGGTAAGACTGTTGTAAATATTGCAATTTTACCAAAGCTGTATTTTGAGAATCTTAAAAAACAGAGTTTTAATTGCATATATGTTCAATATTATGAAATATAAAATGCAAACCTAGGGGCTGAACAACACTAAGACAACCAAAATCTCAGCATTAATCAATGTGCAGGCCATGAAATTTTATTTTCAGTTTAAAATTTCTTTGCAACTAGTGGCTTCTGTGAAGGGGAAGTAAGGCTTCATCAGAACTGTGAGGGCATTCATGACCCAGTAGATAGTTCTACACTCAGGCACATATAGAAAATAGTAAAGACTCAGTGTTTTAAAAGGAAACACAATATCTTGTAAGAAAAAGTGGTAGACAGTGAGGAAAGGAGTAAATAAAACAGTAAGTGGATTTGTAACAAACATACTACATATATGTATAAAATAATCAAATAATAAAAAGCACTTTAATAACAGGTTTAGATATATTACCCATACATTCTGTAATATATGAGAAAAATTAGAGAAATAGCATGCAATCACTCTGTGACTTTAAGAGAGTTTATTCTCCAATATAATCTTACTTTTTTGCAAGCATGTTTTATTTGCTCCAGCATGTGAGGTAACTTGCAAAAGAACATTTCATCATAAATAACTATAGTTTCCAAGCCACTGTTTTCAAATTAAAATAAACTTCAGACTTGGCCCGATTCCAAACCAGGAAAAACTCTTGCTCAGACAAATTAATACATTTTAGAACATGAAAAGAAAGAATACCAGATGTTCCCAAGGAAGGGGAAAATGATTTCAAAGTCACCAAGTTGTGGGACACAAGCAATGAAACAAAACATTAAGCAAAATGTGGTGCAGCTGCTGAGCTGTGTGTCTCCAGTGGCTACAGTCTCGAGGGAAAGTGCTGAAGCACTGCAAAGAGAGGCTAAATTCGGGGAAGATTTTCCAAAATTATCAAATAAATACAAGCTAAAAGTTATCCAATTTGACTAATTCAAATTATTTAATACACAGGTGAAATATGAAGTAGAATGATTTGTACTTTTAATTCAGTGTGGAACCATCTGGAAAAGCAGTATAAACGAGGACAAGTCTAGATTAGATTGGTCTCCCGAACCCTTTCTTTGAATTTCTTCTGTAGGGGTATTTTGTAACAGGGGTGCATTGTAACAAGAGGAATGACATTAACACCAAGAACACTTAAGGTTTTTTGTATTAAATGAGACACGCTAAATAATATGAACATTAATAGAGTAGCATCCACATAACACCAATGCTTTGGTGAATACCTTTGTTTGAACCTGAACTGTTCATGGACAGTTTAAGTTCTAGATATTTGGTGTGCAGAGAGTAGACTATTTTTGATCACAGACATATAGGATTCAGGCCTAGCTAGCTGAGAAGTGAGGAGATTTTAAAGGTTATACATGTTCCTGATTATTATCTCACATTTTCCTGATCTACCTTGATCAGCCTGCACATGTTCTCCCTCTTTAGCCAAGATGCTCCTATGTGAGTTCTCTATCATAATGTATAAAATTCTTCTGAAGTATTGCCTAAAATGGACCTTCCACCTGTAAGAGTCTTTCTGCAAGGCACAGTTAACTAATGCAGACAACTGGCACCAGAAGATGATTGTCCTTGTATCTAAACATAATCATGCAGGTCTTAGATTTTAAACGGTACCTTGATAAAAGGACTTTAGCTAGATTTGAAATGCATATTACCTGAGTTCCCTACTTTCTCTTCTAAAAGTTTCAGTGTATCTGGTTTAATGTGGAGATCTTTGATCCACTTACACTTGAGCTTTGTACAAGGAGATAAGAAAGGGTCTATTTTCAATCTTCTCCATGCTGAGTGCCAGTTGGACCAACACTATTTATTGAATAGACTGTCCTTTTTCCATTGAATGTTTACAGGTCCATTGTCAAAAATCAGGTGATCATATATGTGGGGGCTCATTTCTGCATCTTCTATCCTATTCCATTGATCTACGTGCCTATTTCTGTACCAGTACCATGCAGTTTTCAGCACAATTGCCTTGTAATATAGCTTGGGGTCAGGGACAGTGATTCCTGCAGATGTTTTCTTGTTGTTGAGGATGTATTTCCTTATTCTAGGTCTTTTGTTATTCCAGATGAAATTGTGCATTGATCTTGCCAACTCAGTGAAGAACTGGGTTGGAATTTTGATGGGGATTGCATTGAAACTGTAGATTGCTTTTGGTAAGATGGCCGTTTTTAAAATTTTGATCCTTCCAATCCATGAGGATGGGAGATCTTTCCATTTTCTGAGATCTTCCTCAATTTCCTTCTTTAGGGGTTTGAATTTCTTGTCATACAGGTCCTTCATTTGTTTAGTTAGAGTCACACCAAGGTATTTCATAGTTTTTGTGACGATTGTGAAGGGTATCTTTTCCCTAATTTCTTTCTCCACATGTTTGTTTCTTGAATATAGGAAGGCTACTGATTTGTTTGAGTTAATTTTGTATCCAGCCACTTTGCTGAACTTGTTTATCAGCTGTAGGAGTTCTTTGGTGGAATTTTTGAGGTCACTTAGGTACACTATCATGTCATTTGCAAAGAGTGATATTTTTACGTCTTCCTTTATGATTTGTATGCCCTTGATCTTCTTTTGCTGTCTAATTGCTCGAGCCAGGACTTCTAGTACTATGTTGAATAGATAGGGGGAGAGTGGGCATCCTTGTCGAGTCCCTGATTTTCGTGAGATTGCTTCCAGTTTCCCACCATTAAATTTGATGTTGGCTGTTGGTTTGCTGTATATTACTTTTATTATGGTTAAGTATGGATGTTGGATTCCTGTTCTTTCCAGGACTTTTAACATGAAGGGGTGTTGAATTTTGTCAAATGTTTTCTCAGCATCTAGTGAGATGACAATATGATTTTGTTCTTTGAGTTTGTTTATATGGTGGATTACATTGATGGATTTCCTTATATTAAACCATCCTTGCCTCCCAGGGATGAAGCCTACTTGGTCATGGTGAATGATCATTTTGATGTTTTCTTGGATTCGGTTTGCAAGGATTTTGTTGAGTATTTTTGTATCAATATTCATAAGTGAGATTGGTCTTAAGTTCTCTTTCCTTGTAGGGTCTTTGTGTGGTTTAGGAATGAGGGTTATTATAGCCTGAAGAAATGAGTTAGGTAGTATTCCATCTGATTCTATCTTTTGGAATAGTTTGGCGAGTATTGGTGTTATGTCCACAATAAATGTCTGATAAAATCTGCACTGAAAAGGTCTGGACCTGAGGATTTTTTGGTTGTGAGGTTTTTGATGACTTCTATTTCTTTAGGTGTTATGGGATTGTTTAGAAGGTTTACCTGGTCCTGGTTTAACTTTAGGATCTTGTATCTGTCTAGGAATTCATCCATTTCCTCCAGATTTTCCAACTTTGTGGAGTATAGACTTTGTAGTAGGATCTGATGATTTCTTGAATTTCCTCAGTTTCAGTTGGTATGTCTCTACTTTCCTTTCTGATTTTGTTAATTTGTATACTCTCTCTTTTCCCTCTAGTTACTATGGCTAGGGGTTTATCAATCTTGTTGATTTTCTCAAAAAACCACCTCTTGGTTTTGTTGATTCTTTATATGGTTCTTTTTGTTTCTATCTGGTCTAGTTCTGCCCTAAGTTTGATTATTTATTCCCCTACTCATCTTGGGTGTATCTGCTTCCTTTTTTTCTAGAGCTTTTAGCTGTGCTGTCAAGCTGCTGATATATGCTCTCTCCTGTTTCTTTTTGGAAGCACTCAGAGCCATGAGTTTTCCTCTCAGTACCACTTTCATCGCATCCCATAGGTTTGGGTATGTTGTGTTTTCATTCTATTTTAATTAAAATATATTCTTTTTTCTTTCTTTTTATAAATTTAAAATTAGTCAACTAAATTAATCAGTAAACAAAATTTCAAGCAAAATTAAATAATAGCATTTAGTTATTGTATGCTTATTTTAGTGTTAATGTGTGACTTAAGATTTAAAATGCACAAAAGAGGTAAGATGATAGAGCATAGTGATTCAAAGAAAGAAATAAAGGAAAACTAGAAAGGGAGGATTAAACAGGGTAGGAAATGGGAGGACAGAGAAAAGGAGGGAATATGGAGAGGCCTTTTGAAAACCAAAGGAAACCTACTACCATAAAAGTTTTCTAAAATTATATACATATATAAAAAGAAATCAAGTAGAGTCTGCATAGATCATTGAAGAAACTATTCCAGTTAGTGCTTGTGTTACTAAGTAAACCTGGAACCTCCAGTTTCATGAATAGGTAACATAGTGGTGACTCATTGGCCAAAGATGTGCCATAACTCCCGAAACAGCATAGCCTATGGCCAAGGGTATGTAATACTGTCCACAAGTGAACTATAGTAGCCTATTTCTTAAGAGACCAAATATTTATGTAATCAAGCATGAAAAAGTTGATCTGGTGCCCAAATAGAAGAGTCACCCATACTAATTATCATTTATGATGTGTGAAGTTGCTTTGCACACCACAAAGAACAAAAGTTACAAACCCTGCAACCTGAAAAAGCAAACGTGCCTGTAAGATAAACTGCTGTAATAGTGGCAAAAGTGTTCTTGCTATAACTAACCAGGTTAGATTACATTGAAGGCCTACTCCATGAGATAAAACCAATTCCTGACACTGCTACATGACCAACAAACTGAGACTAAATAACCACAAACCTAGGGAAAAGCCTACTACTATTTATTCTACTAACAGAATATAGAAATAAAATGACTTCTCATGGTGTATTGCTATGCCCTCATCAGAGAACCATTTTCTAAAGAAAGATGGTAATTAACTTCATCATAACTAAACAATGTGCAGAGTGAAAGACTTCACATAATTCAGCCCTAATTATCTAATCCAGCTCTTCAAGGCAAAGGGTTCTATGAAAACGGGAGGGAGAAAGTGACAATATAGAAGAAGTCAACTTCAAGAAAACACTATCATCTAGGTACCCCATTACTGATACCTACATAAATTCAAAGACACAGTGACATCATGCCCAAAACCTGCATAGGTTCACAGTAGATATTTCTCATTAGAGAAGGGGAAAGGTATACAAAGACCCACAACGAACCTTGAAGCTATTTGTGGTACGTTCTAGGGAAGGAAAAATCAGGTTCTTCAATGTAATGACACTGTGTATATCAATCACACACCTAGTTATGCCCCATGTAAGGTAGTGATGATGTTGATGATGATGATGATGTGGTGGTGGTGGTGCTGGTGCTGGTGTGTGTGTGTGTGTGTGTGTGTGTGTGTGTGTGTGTTTGTGTGTGTGTGCTTTTTGGGTTGCTTTATTGTAGTATTTTGTCTTGCTTTTTGTTTGTTTTGACATCTGTGTGCCTTTTGTTTTGTGTTTCTTTTTTAGAAGAGAGAAAATATTGAGAACATGTACTTGGGTAGACAAAAAGGTCGGAAGGCATTGAAAGGCTTTTGGGAGATGAAAGAACATGCTCAAATCATATTGTATGCAATATATTTCAGGAAACAAAAAATAACATAAAAGCAATTTGACTATAAAATGTGACCATATCAAAAATAGTGTCAAAAGAAACTATATGTATTTAAAGATGTTAGTCTCATTAAAGAGAATCTAAATGCCTTCTTTGGGGCATGGAAAGTATGCTTTACACAGACCCTCATCACTGGAATAATGTAAGTTGTATAACTGAAATAATTTAACAGATTTTCAATTAAAGAACTAAATGCCTCTGGGGTGTACTGTTCATATAACTATGCCTTGGAAAATGTTTTTGAAGATTCAGCAGCCCAAGTTGAATGTGTCATTATCCATATGCTGCTAAATTTGCAAGTATACAAGGTTGTTATTGAGCCATGGGTGTTTCCCTTAAGATTCTAGAGAAAACCCTGTGAAGTTTTCTTCTGCATAGGATAGAAACAGATACAGAGACCCACGGTCAGATATGCAAAGATTAAGAGACCTGAAATACTCAGCTCTTGAGTGAGATGTCTATCAAATCTCTAATAAAGAAGTAATTTTCAATTGATAACCACTTAAAAATCAAAGTTTAATTTAAGCCAAACTGATCTCCCTGGGGAATTAGACTCTTCTTTTAGACAGGCCACAGAAGTTTCTTATCCCATAATGTTCTCACATAGATTTTACTGGTTAATTTTTAATCTTGCTTTTAATTTTTATGTTTTAAATATACCTTCATCATTTTAACCCTTCAATCCTACAAGTCAAATGTGTATATATTTTATTGTTCTGTTAACATTCATGAGTATGAGAACAGATGGGACTTGTCTCCTTGTTTTCTGTACCTTTTCTTCAGTTCTTCTTTAGTTTGCATTGTCCTATTCCAATGTGTCATGGGTTTTTGTTTGTTTGTTTTATTGTATCTTATTTTAATTTAATGCTATACCTTAGAACCCTGTTTATTTTCTAATGAATGTCAGAAAACAGGTGGATCTGTATGGAAGGAAAGGTTGTGTGAAAATGAAAGAAATAGAGAAAGAGAAACTATAATCAAGATATATTATGTGAGAAAAATGTACATTGATATGATACATTGGGCCTGCACCTGGAGCAGAGCTGGTGCCAGAGCACTCTGTAACCAGACCCCACTGGGAAAGGGCCTTTCTCACAGAAGAGCTGTCACATCTGAGAGAGGTGAAATCCCCACTTTTGCATAAATCCCTGGTGCAAGAGAAACCCTCCAGAAGTCCTCAGGAAACAGGAACTGAATCTTGCATAGTATCTTTCTGGTTTCTACCTAGGCTCAGATTTGACCCTCCACTACACCCAGACTGCTCTGATAAAGAGCTGGTCCCCCAGTATTGTTGACACACAGGCTTAATAGAGTGTTAAGTCACTTCAGAATAAAGAAGACCACCTAACTAACACTAGATATAAGCAGATGGTAAGAGGGAAGTTCAAGAACCTAAGCAACAAAAACCACTTGACATCATCAGAACCCATTTCCCTGACCATAGCAAATTCTGAATATCCCAGCAGCATGCCAGAAAAGCAAGATTCCTATTTAAAATCACAACTCATGATAATGTTAAAGAATTTTAAGAAGGTCATTAATAACCCACATAAAGAAATACAAGACAACATAGGAAAACAAGTATAAGACCTTAAAGAGAAAACAACAAAACAGGTAAAAGATTTGATAAAAAAAAATCCAGGATCTTAAAACAGAAATAGAAACAATAAGGAAATATTTACAATGAGATATTGTCCCAAAGAGACAAACCTGGAGATAGATCACCTAAGAAAGAGATCAGGAAACATAAACACAAGCATCACCAATAGAATACAAAAGATAGAAGAAAGAGTCTCAGGAGCAGAACATACCATAGAAAACATTGACACCGCAGTCAAAGAAAATGCAAAATACAAGAAGTTCCTAACCAAAAGCATTCATAAAATCTAAAACACAATGCAAAGATCAATCTTGAGAAAAGTGGGTATAGAAGAGAGTGAAGATTCACATCTTAAAAGGCCAGCAAATATTATCAACAAAATTATAGAAGAAAACCTCCCTAACCTAACAAAAAGAAATAAAAATGCCCATAATGGAAAGAGAAAAGAAATTCCTCTATTTGCATAATAGTCAAAACAGCTAATGGACAAAACAAAGAAATAATATTAAAAGCAGTAAGGGTAAAAGGTCAAGTAAAATATAAAGGCAGACCTATAAGTATTACACCAGACTTTTCAGCAGAGACTATATAAGCTAGAAGATCCTGGGCAGATGTCATATAGATCCTAAGAGAACACAAATGCCAGGCCAGGCAACTATATCCAACAAAATTTTCAATTAACATAGATGAAAAAACCAATATATTCAATGATAAAATCAATTTAAATATCTTTCCACAAGTTCTACAAAGGATAATAGATGGAAAACTTTAACATAAAGAGGCAAACTATTCCTAGGAAGAGCAAGAAAGTAATCTTTCAACTAATCAAGAAGAACACAACCCTAATTCCACTTCTAACAACAAAAATAACAGGAAACAATAATCATGGGTCCTTAATATCTGTCAATGTCAATGAACTCAATTCCCCAATAAAGAGATATAGACCTACAGACTAGACACATGAACAGGACCCAACATTTTGATGCATACAGGAAACATACCTCATTAACTAATACAGAACTACCTCATAGTAAAAGGTTGAAATATATTTTTCCAAGGAAAAAAATCCCAAACAGCAAGCTGAAGTATCCATTATGATATTGAATAAAATCAATTTTTAACCAAAAGTCATCAAAAAAGATCAAGAAGGACACTTCATACATGTCAAAGGAAAATCCCGTAAGATGAAATCTCAATTCTGAATATCTATGATCCAAATGCAAGGGCACTCACATGCATAAAAGAAACATTACTAAGGCTAAAAGCATGCATTGGACCTCACAGTATAAAAGTGGGAGAATTCAACACCGTACTCTCATCAATGGATGGATAATAGAGGCAGAAACTTAACAGAGACATAGTAAAACTAACAGAAGTTATGAACCAAATGGATTTAGCAGATATCTATAGAACATTTCATCTTAAAAATAAAAGAATGTACCTTCTTATCTGCACCTCATTTTACCTTCCCCAAAATTGATCATAAATTTTATCCCAAAACACCATCAACTGCTAAAGATGATTGAAATAATTCCACATATCCTATCAGATCACCATGGACTAAGACTGGTCTTCAATAACAACAAAAACAACAGGATGCCCACATACACATGAAAGCTGAACAATGTGCTACTCGATCATACCTTAGTCAAGGAATGAATAGAAAAAGAAATTAAAGACTTTATAGAATTTAATGAAAACGAAGGCACAATATACCCAAACTTATGGGACACAATGAAAGCAGTGCTAAGCAGAAAACTCATAGTTCTGAGTGCTTCCATAAAGAAACTGGAAAGAGCATACACTAGCAGGTGGAGACTACAGCTGGAAACTCTAGAACAAAAAGAACATCGCTCCCAAGAGGAGTAGACTGTAGGAAATGATCCAACTCATGGTTGAACTATACCAAGTAAAGACAAAAAGAACTATAGAAAGAATCAACAAAATCAGAAACTGGTTCTTGGTGAAAATTTAAAGAATAGATAAGCTCTTAGACAGACAATAAGAGGGCACAGAGACAGTATTCAAATTAACAAAATCAGAAATCAAAAGGGAGACATAACAGAAGAAATGAAATTAAAAAATGCAACAGATGCTACTACAAAAACCTATACTCAACAAGACTAAAAAATCTGGATGAAATGAACAATTTTCTAGACACATATCTGGTACCAAAGTTAAATCATTATCATATAAACCATTTAAACAGTTTAATAAACCCTGAAGAAATAGAAAAAGCTGTTAAAAGTCACCCAACCAAAAAGGCTCAAGACCAGGTTGGTTTAGTGTAGAATTCTATGAGACATTCATAGAAGAGCTAATAACAATACTCTTCAAACTATTCTGATTAATAGAAACAGACATAACACTACCCAGTTTCTTCTATAAAGCTACAATTATGCTTATGCCTAAACTACACAAAGATTCAACAAAGAAAGAAAACCTTAGACTATTTTCTCCTATGAATATCAATGCAAAAATACTCCATAAAATTCTCTCAAACTTAAGGCAAAAACATCAAAACAATCATCCATCATAATCAAGTAGGCTTCATCACAGATATGCAAGAATGGATCAATATAAAGAAAGCCATCAATGTATGCACTACATAAACAAACTCAAAGGAAAAAAACATATATGGTCATCTCATTAGATATTGAGAAAGAATTTGACAAAATTTAATAACTCTTCATGTTAAAAGTCTTAAAAATTTCACGAATTCATGGCCTATAGTAAAAGATATATACAGCAAACTGGTGGCCAACATCAACTACGTGGAGAAAAACTTTAAGCAATTCCAAGACAATCTTAAATTAAACAAGGATACTCATTCTCTTCTTACCTATTCAATACAACAATCTAAGACTTAGCCTGAGCAATTATACTACAAAAATGATCCTGAGGAGATACAAATTGGAAAGCACGAAGTCAAATTATCATTATTTGCAGATGTAACTTGCAGATAGTGTAATTAAGTGACACCAGAAATTCCACCAGAGAACCCCTAAGCCAGATAAACAACTTCATTAAACTTATTGGATATAAAACAAACTCAAAACATTGGCCTTCCTTTCCTCAAAGCATAAAGAGGCTAAGAAAAAAATAGGGAAACTACACCCTTAACAATAGTCACAAACAATTTAAAATACATTGGTGTGACCTTAACCAAGCAAGTAAAAGAACTGTATGAGAAGGTCTTCAAGTCTCTGAAGAAGAAAATTGAAGAAAATCTCAGAAGTATGAACGATCTTCCATGCTCATGGATTGGCAGGATTAATACAGTAAAAATGACCATCTTGCCAGAATCAATGTACAGATTCAGTGCAATCCCCATCAAAATTCCAACTCAATTCTTTACAGAGATAGAAAAAGCAAATTGTAAATTCATTTGGAGTAACAAAAAATCCAGGACATCAAAAACTATCCTCAACAACAAAGAACTTCTAGGGGAATTACCATCCCTGACCTCAAGCCCTATTACAGAGCAATAGTGATAAAACTGTATATTGGTACCAAGACAAAATGGTAGCTCAGTGAAATAGAATTGAAGATCCAGAAATGAACCCACACACCTATAGTCACTATCTTTTGCAAAGGAGGTAAAAACATTCAGTGGGAAAAGAAAAAATTTTCAACAAATGTTGCTGTTCAACTTCTGTTCAACATGTAGAAGAATGCAAACCAAGCCATTCTTATTACCCTGTACAAAGCTCAAGTCCAAGTGTATCAAGGACCTCCACATAAAACCAAATTAAAAGTACAGAAAGTTTGGAAGGGCCTCAAATACATGGGCACTTGGGGAATATTTCCTGAATATAACTCAATTGGCTTATGCACTAAGATCAAGAATTGATAAATGGGACCTCATAAAATTTCAAAGTTTCTGTAAGGCAAATGACACTATCAACTTGACAAAATAGCACCAAACAGATTGGAAAAAGATTTTTATTTTTATTAACAACTTTATTTTACAAAATAAAGATAAATGTACAGATTTTAAGCATTTTTGCATAAAATTATAAATGTTTACCAGTACTTGTTTTTTTTTTTTTTAAAGGTATGATAGTGTGATAAAGATCGCACCAGTAACAATGACAAAAAGTACATGTAAAACAAGATGCAACCTGGAAATAGTCAAAGTTTCTTGGTGTGTAAAGATTATTATTTTTTTTTTATCAATGAGCAGACAGTACATGTAATACAGGGTACAACCCGGAATTTGTCACTGTGTTCTTGGTGGGTAAAAATTGAGCATGACTTTTTTTTGTTTTGTTTTGTTTTCTTTTTTTCTTGGACTTCATACAGTCTGTGAGTTGTTTCTGGGGCAGTGCGAGCCTCTGGGGTTAGTATCCCACTATCAGTGACTGCATATTATCGCACTCAGGATGTTATTCTCTAGATGCAGCCATTTTCTTAAGAATTTGTTTAAGTCATTGTTTCTGGTGGCTGAGTAGTATTCCATTGTGTAAATGTACCACAATTTTTGTATCCATTCATCTTCTGAAGGACATCTGGGTTCTTTCCAGCTTCTGGCTATTATAAATAGAGCTGCTATGAACATTGTGGTGCATATATCTTTGTTGTGTACTGAAGTGTCTCTGGGGTATATGCCCAGAAGTGGAATAGCTGGGTCTTTAGGTAGTACTATGACCAATTTTCTGAGGTATCGCCAGATTGATTTCCAGAGTAGTTGTATTAGTTTGCAACCCCACCAACAGTGGAAAAGTGTTCCTCTTTCTCCAAAGCCATGCCAGCATCTGTTGTCATCTGAGTTTTGGAACTTGGCCAATCTGATTGTTGTGAGGTGGAATCCCAGTGTTGTTTTGATATGCATTTCCCTGATGGCTAAGGATGTCGAGCACTTCCTTAGATATTTCTCACCCATTCGATATTCCTCAACTGAGAAAGTTTTGTTTAGCTCTGTACACCATTTTTTAAAAGGGTTATTTGATTCTCAGGTGTCTAGCTGTTTTGAGTTCTTGTATACCTTGGATATTAGGCCTCTATCTGATGTGGAGTTGGTAAAGATCTTTTCCCATTCTGTTGGCTGCCGTTTTGTTTCTGGACAATGTCCTTAGCCTTACAGAAACTTTGCAATCTAATTAAGTCCCATTTTTTAATCTTTAACCTTAGAGATTGAGCCAGTGGTGTTTTGTTCAGAATATTTTCTCCTGTGTCTATGTGTTCTAAGGTTTTCCTTATTTTCTCATCTAATAGTTTCAGTTATCTGGTTTAATGTGGAGATCTTTGATCCACTAACACTTGAGCTTTGTACAAGGAGATAAGAAAGGGTCTATTTTCATTCTTTTGCATGCTGAGTGCCAGTTGGACCAGCACCATTTGTTGAATAGGCTGTCCCCTTTCCATTGAATGTTTACTGATCCTTTGTCAAAAATCAGGTAACCATATACAGGAGGGCTCATTTCTGGATCTTCTATTCCATTCCATTGATACACATGCCTATTTCTGTACCACTAACATGCAGTTTTCAGCACAATTGCCTTGTAATATAGCTTGAGGTCAGGGATAGTAATTCCTGCAGATGTTTTCTTGTTGTTGAGGATGGATTTGGCTATTCTAGGTCTTTTGTTATTCCATATGAAATTGCACTTTGATCTTTCCAATTCCATGAAGAACTGGATTGGAATTTTGATGGGGATTGCATTGAATCTGTAGATTGCTTTTGGTAGGATGGCCATTTTTAAAATGTTGATCCTTCCAATCCATGAGCATGGGAGATCTTTCCATTTTCTGAGATCTTCAATTTCCTTCTTTAGAGGTTTGAAGTTCTTGTCATACAGGACCTTCACTTGCTTAGTTAGAGTCACACCAAGGTATTTCATAGTTTTTGTGACAATTGTGAAGGGTACCTTTTTCTTAATTTCTTTCTCCACATGTTTGTCCTTTGACTATAGGAAGGCTACTGATTTGTTTGAGTTAATTTTGTATCCAGCCACTTTGCTGAACTTGTTTATCAGCTGTAGGAGTTCTCTGCTGGAGTTTTTGGGGTCACTTAAGTACACTATCATGTCATCGGCAATGATGTTTTCATCTCTGCCTTTCCCATTTGTATCCCCTTGATCTCCTTTTGCTGTCTAATTGCTCCAGCCAGGACTTCCAGTACTATGTTGAATAGGTAGGGGGAGAGTGGGCAGCCTTGTCGAGTCGCTGACTTTAGTGGGATTGCTTCCAGTTTCCCACCATTAAGTTTGATGTTGGCTGTTGGTTTGCTGTATATTGCTTTTATTATGGTTAAGTATGGACATTGGATTTCTGTTCTTTCCAGGACTTTTAACATGAAGGTGTGTTGAATTTTGTCAAATACTTTCTCAGCATCTAGTGAGATGACCATGTGATTTTGTTCTTTCAGTTTGTTTATATAGTCGATTAAATGGATGGATTTTCTTATATTAAACCATCCCTGTATCCCAGTTATTTATTAATCTTGTTGATTTTCTCAAAGAACCAACTCTTGGTTTTGTTAATTTTTTTCAATGGTTCTTTTTGTTTCTATTTGGTCTATTTTTGCCCTAATTTTGATTATTTCTTCTCCTCTATTATTCTTGGGTAGATCTGCTTCCTTTTGTTCTAGGGCTTTTAGCTGTGCTGTCAGGTTGCTGATGTTAGCTCTGTCCAGTTTCTTTTTGGAAGCACTTAGGGCTATGAGTTTTCCTCTCAATACTACTATCATTGCATCCCATACATTTGGGAATGTTGTGTTTTCGTTTTCGTTGAATTCTAGAAAGTCCTTAATTTCTTTCTTTATTTCTTCTTTGACCCTGCTATCATTTGACAGAGCTTTGTTTAGATTCCATATGTACGTAGGCCTTTTTGTTGTCTTTGTTGTTGTTAAAGACCAGCCGCAGACCATGGTGATCTGAGAGGATGCATGGGAGTATTTCAATCTTCTTATATTGATTGAGGCTCGTTCTGTGTCCAATTATGTGGTCAATTTTCAAGAAGGTACCATGGGGTGATGAGAAGAAGGTGTATTCCTTTACTTTAGGATAATATGTTCTATAGATATCTATTAATTCTAGTTGGTTCAAAGTCTCTGCTAGTTTTGCAGTGTCCTTGTTCAGTTTCTGTTTCCATGATCTGTCCATTGGTGAGATTGGGGTATTAAAGTCTTCCACTATTACTGTTTGGGGTGAAATGTATTTTTTGAGCTTTAGTAGGGTTTCTTTTATGAATGTGGGTGCTTTTATATTTGGAGCAAATATGTTAAGGATTGAGAGTTCCTCCTGACAGATTTTCCTGGTAAAGAGTAAAAAGTGTCCTTTCTTATCTTTTTTAATAACATTGGTTGGAAATTTACTTTATTCGATATTAGAATAGCCACTCCAGCTTGCTGTTTGGGGCTGTTTGCTTGGAAGTTTTTTTTCCACCCTTTTTCTCTGAGATAGTGTCTGTCTTTGTCTCTGAGATGAGTTTCCTGTATGCGGCAAAAGGCTGGATATTGTTTATGTATATAGTCTGAAAGCCTATGTCTCTTTATTGGGGAGTTGAGTCCATTTATGTTAATAGATATCAAGGAATAGTTGTTTCTGTTTCCTGCTATTATTGCTTTTGTAGGTTGAGTTGTGTCTGTGTCTTTTTCTGCTTTTGGTTTTCTGTTTAGATATTTCTTGTTTTAACTAGGCTGTATTTTCCCTCCTTGTATTGGGTTTTCCACCTAAAATTCATTGTAGTGCTGGGTTTGTGGACAGATATTGTGTAAATTTTGATTTTTCTTGAAATATCTTCATCTCTCCATCTATGGTGATTGATAGTTTTGCTGGGTATAGCATCTTCGGCTGGCACTTGTTCTCTCTTAGGGTCTGCATGATGTCTGTCCATTCTCTTCTAGCTTTCATAGTCTTTTTGGAGAAATCAAGTGTGATTCTGATTGGTCTGCCTTTATATGTTACCTACCCTTTTTCCCTTACTGCTTTTAGTATTCTTTCTTTGCTTTGGACACTTGGTATTTTGACTATTATGTGTCGGGAGGTATTTCTTTTTTGGTCCAACCTATTTGGAGTTCTGAAGGCTTCTTTTGTGCTCTTTGTCATCTCATTCCTGAGGCTAAGGAAGTTTTCTTCTACGATTTTGTTGAGGATATTTACTGTGCCCCTTAGTTGATACTCTTCTCCCTCTTCTATTCCTATTATCATTCGGTTCGGTCTTCTCATTGTGTCCTGGATTTTCTGGACATTTTGGGTTAGGAGCTTTTTGTTTTTTGCATCTTCTCTGGCTTTTTTGTCTATGTTTACAATGTTGTCTTCTGCCCCTGAGATTCTCTCTTCCATCTCTTGTAATCTATTGGAAATGCTTGCTCCTGTGACTCCTGATTTTTTTTTTTTTTTTTGGTGTTCTTCCTCTAGGGTTATCTCTTTTAGTGTTTTCTTTATTGCGTCAATTTCCGTTTTAAATTCCCTCTTCCATTCCTTCATCTCTTTGGTTCTGTTTTCCTCTAGTTCTTTGAGTTCTTTGAATGTTTTTCTTGTTTCCTCTTTAAAAGCTTCTGAATCTTTTTGCTTTTCCTCTCGTTCTTGTTTAAGTATCTCTATCAGCATCTTGAGGTATGATTTCAGGTCTGCTTCTTCTTTTTCTGGAGTGTTTGGCATTCTGATATTTGCTGTTATGGGAGAGCTGGGTTCTGGTGCTGCCAGGTTGTCTTGGTTTCCTTGGGATATACTCTTTCGCTTTCCTCTTTTCATTTTGTTGGCAGTGATATTTTCTCACCTTTCCCTTGTATCTATTTGGTCTGTGTCCCTGGATCTTCACTGGTCCAGATGGCAGATGGGCCAAGCCCTGTTCTGTGCCTCAGAGTTGTCGGGTGGAAAAAGAAGTTCCAATGTTGTGTTCCTGGTCCCTGCATCGGGCAGGGTTGGGCGTTCTTTTTGTGCACACTCCGCAGAGATCTCTCTGCTCCCTGACTGCCTAGATCTCCTACTCACCAGTTTTTAAATCTTTAGGACTTACAGGTCCAGGTGGCAGGTGGGCCAGGCTCTGTCAGGAAAAGATCTTTGTCAATCCACCATCTTATAGAGGACTAATATCCAATATTTAAAGAAGTTAAGAAGTTTGACTCCAGAGTATCAAATAGCCCTATGAAAAAATGGGGGACAGAGCTAACATAGAATCCTCAACTGAAGACTATTCATTGGCTGCGAAACACCTTAAGAAATGTTCATTATCCTTAGTCATTGGGAAAATACAAATCAAAAATCCCTGAGATTTCATTTTACACCAGTCAGAATGGCTAAGTCTAAAAACTTAGGTGAAGTCAGATGCTGTCAAGGATGTGGAGACAGAGAAAGACTCCTCCACCGTTGCTGGGATTCAAACTTGTATATTCACTCTGGAAATCAGTCTGGAGGTTCCTCAGAAAATTTGGCAGAATTTTTACTACCCGAGGACCTAGCTCAGGATACCACTCCTGAGCATATACCCGAAAGATGCTCCAACATATAACAAGGACACATGTTCCACTATGTTTATATCAGCTTTGTTTATAATAGCCAGAAGCTGGAAAGAACCCAGATATTCTTCAACAGAGAAATGAATAGAGAAATTGTGGTACATTTAAACAATGGAGTACTACTAAACTCTTAAAAACAATGACTTTATGGAATTCTTAGGCAAATGAATGGAACTAGAAAATATCATCCTGTGGGACCTTGCTTCAGTAGCCACACAGGAGTCTGTTTGGAACAGTGCAGCCTCTGCCACTTTAACCACTAGGCTTGGAAACATGAGAACAAAGCTCATTGGGGTGCTAAGAGTAAGTCTGCAGTGCATGCCAAAAATGACTCCAAAATTTATCCTGTCAACAAAATATAGGCATGGGAGATGGATCAGGCTTTGCAGGAATGGCCAAACTAGTCCAATTTGAGCTCCATCTCATGGAAAAGCACCAATCTCTGACACAACTGATGATACTCTGTTATGTTTGCTCCGAAGATCCTAGCATGGCTGTCCTATGAGAGACTCCACCCAGCTTCTGAGTCAGACAGATGAAGACACCCACAGAATAATAGTAAATGGAGCTTGGGGACTCTTCTGAAAGAATAGGAGGAAGGATTGCAGCCTCAAAACAGATTGGTACTCTACAGGTAGACCAACAGATTAAACTAACCTGGATCATTGGGGCTCTTAGAATCTGAACCACCAACCAAAGCACAGGCATAGGCTGGACCTAAGCCTCCCAGAACACTTGTAGTCTTTCTGTGGGTCTCAAACAACTGGAGCAGGGGCTATCCCAAAAGTTGTTACCTCTACCTGGGAGAGGTTCACCAGCTCTTCTAGCTGGACTGTCTTGTTTAGCATTAGTGAGAGAAAAAGCACCTAGCCTCACAGAGACTTGAAGATCAGGGTATGTGGATTCCTCAGAGAGCCCCACTTAGTCAGAGAGGAGGGAATTCTCAGATAGGGGAAGGTTTGTGCAAGAGGTGACTGGGAAGAGGCCAGTGATTGGGATAAAAATTGAATAAATATAAAATAAAATAAAAATTTAAAAAGTTTCATCTTCTACCTATATATTGATTCTTAATTTATGTCCAGAAAATCTTGTTGTAATATAGTTTATTTTGTATTATTAAGTTATTTTACTTTGCTTGAGTAGTATTTAATGATTTGTGGTATTTAAACTTGTAAAAATTTTAAATTAACAATACAGATAAAACAACATAATTGGGTATGTGATGTAATTAGGGTTTTACGCCTGTGAAGAGACACTATGATCACAGAAACACTCCTAACGGAAAACTTATTGTTGGAGCTGGCTTACAGTTTTAGGGGCTTTGTCCATTATTGATCTGGAGAGAAGCATGGCATCATACAGGGCAACACAGAGCAGGAGACGGATCTCCGAATTCTTCATCTGGAACAACAGGCAGAGGAATGAAGATTGAGTCACAGTGGTCTAGACTGAGCTAACCCCACAGTGATACACTTCCTCCAACAAGGCCACACCTACTCCAACAAGGTCACAACTCCCAATAGTGCTACTCCCTATGGGAAAAGCATTCAACTATATCAGTCTGTGGGGGCCTTTCCTATGCACAACAGTACATTTTCAAATATTCTTTACAAGTGTTTTCTATCTTTAAGTCAGTTTTTAAAAAAGTAAAGTACTATCTGATATATTTCTCTTATTTATTGCTATTAATGTTTTATACAACAATCTTGAGCTTAACCATCAATTCAAATTTTTCATTAACTTAAATTTTTATCAGAAACTTTAGCCTTTAAAGCTAAAATTACAGGAATTTCTTAAGGCTCTTCATTTTACCAGTGGATAGGGAGGTGTTACAATTATTCATCTGAAACTAGGTTTGTCCATCCTCTTTTTCTGGACATAATAAATGATGGTACAGCTCATAATAAATTTTCTTGTAATGAGAACATAAGATAGTTCAGGACTAGACTATGTTTACATGTAAAAATTTCATTCTATTTACCCACACTAAGTATTAATAAGTGCATGAAGAATAGAGTTTACCTGGACTGGAGGGAAAATACTACATTTATAGAATTTGGTTTCTAAGCTATCATGTTCTTTTCAACATCATTCTATACTATAACTAGCCGCACAGCCAAATAAAAGTCTACATTACATTCCTTCAACTTTCATTTATTAATCATTTAGAATCCTGAAACACACTGTGATAATATATTGAATTTCCCAGAGTATAATATTTATTTAAATTTGTCTTGCCATTGTCATAGGATAGTGCAGCTACGAAAGAAAACTGACAGAATTATGTCACTCATTAAAAAAATTTTTATACAAAAATTTTTACTTAACTGATCAGATCTAATTACAATAACTATATTATGTGTTTGGTTGGATAATATGAATATCTTACTAAATTAAATAATGTATAAAAATATAATTGAGCTCATGTAGTTGTATTTCAAGTAATTTATTTTTTCATATGAAACATAAAACGAACAGAAAGCCAGTGAACTGTATCTTTAATCATGATTTAACTCATTAATTCTCTTTCTATTTTTGCCAACATTAACTTTATGAGATATCAAGTAGTCTTTCCTTATTCTTTATAATTGCTTTCAAATATCCTCTACCTATTTTAAATCCTATATATAATTCCTTAAAAAATTAAATGCCAAACTTGATTTTATGCACTTTATAAAGAACTGGAAAATATGATTTGAGAGTAGAAGAAAATAAAAATCCATGCTGCATTGCTATTCTTACATTCTTCTAGAGGTTTTAGCAATAAAATGTGCATAAATCTCTACTGCGAAAAGAATTGCCTTATTTCCCTACAGTGGCAGAAAAGAGGAGGAGCAGCATATGCTGTACAAGAGGAGATGGAGGAAGGCGCAGGCACAGGGCACTGAAGACACATTCATATGAGCATATCACCCTTGACAACTTGCCATGAACTCTAAGCCCATTTTAAAGCAAAGATACTTAAGAAATATGTGTTCAAACCAAGAAGAAATGTTTATAAATGTCTATAAATGTTTAATAGCTTAGACAGGAGTTCAATAACTATGTATGGGAAAAGTGGAATACTGTGTAACAAACCGACCTAGCTTCAACACACCCCTTCAAATTTTACCTTTTTTTTTTTTAGAAGTTCACTCTTATTTTGCATCAATAGAATCTGCCATACATCATAACAAAAGCAGAGAATCAAAGACACACTCAAACAAGTATTGAATTGAACCATAGGTAAACTTAAAATGATCAAATTAAACATTTTTTATTTAAAAGTCATATGTAATCATACAATCACACAAGCTATATGTACTCTCACCTCAAGGGTGAAATAGAATTAGAATATTCAAAATTGTACTTTTCATGTTAATATGTCAATGTATTTTTAAAAATTTAGTCTAAGTAAGATAATACTCGGATGTCATTTAAAACAATCACTTATTTATAGATAGATGTGCACATCAAGCATGACTTGAGCTTATTTATGCCACATTAAAAAAAGAAAAAACCAGATATTTGGAAGAACTAAGTAAAATAATTCTTATATACATATATGATATTTGAAAAGTTTGGGGCGCCCAGCTTTGATAGCTATGTTTGAAATTACTGTAACATTTAGAATTAAATGGAAATAAAGTTAAAATTTGAAATGAGTAAACTTTCAGAAGAGGTTTCATATTTAAATGTAGTTAAAATCTATACTATTTAATGCTTCCATATGTAGATGGTATAACAGAATACACGCTTGCAGAATTATTATGAACAATGTTATATATCAGATATGTCTATATTATTTCTAAATAAGCATTGCAGTCAATAAGAGTACTATGAAAAATTTCAATATTGTTATCTGGATCTAAAAATATCTGGATTTTTTTTTGTGAAACAGAATTATAGGTGAAGGCAAAACAGAGCCCGGCCCATCTGCCACGCGGACTGCCAGCCCCTAGGGGTTGAGAAACTGGTGAGTGGGAGATCTGGGCGACCAGGGAGCAGAGAAGTGCTTGACATCCTTAGACATCAGGGAAATGCAAATCAAAACAACCCTGAGATTCCACCTCACACCAGATTGGCCAAGATCCAAAACTCAGATGACAACAGATGCTGGGGAGGTTGCGGAGAAAGAGGAACACTTCTCCACTGTTGGTGGGGTTGCAAACTAATACAACCACTCTGGAAATCAGTCTGGCGATACCTCAGAAAATTGGACATAATACTACCTGAAGACCCAGCTATTCCACTTCTGGGCATATACCCCAGAGACACCTTAGTATACAACAAAGATATATGCACCACAATGTTCATAGCAGATCTGTTTATAATAACCAGAAGCTGGAAGGAACCCAGATGTCCTTCAGAAGATGAATGGATACAAAAATTGTGGTACATTTACACAATGGAATACTACTCAGCCACCAGAAACAATGACTTGACCAAATTCTTAAGAAAATGGCTGCATCTAGAGAATATCATTCTGAGTGAGATAACCCAGTCACAAAAGAACAGACATAATATGCAGTCACTGATAATGGGATGCTGACCCCAGAGGCTCGCACTGCCTCAGAAACAACTCACATACTGTATGAAGTCCAAGAAATAAAGAAAACAAAACAAAACAAAACAAAAAAATCTCTATACAACAAGAAAACTGTGACTATTTCCATGTTACATTTTGTTTTCCATGTACTTTATGCTCATTGTAACTTTTAAGTTTTCAATGCATACTATCAAGCCTTTAAAAAAATCAAGTACTGATTAAAAATATATTTATT
>NW_027667502.1:0-80000 GCF_963924665.1 Micromys minutus
AAAATTGCAGAAATTTTTCTTATTTTGGGAAAAAGGCAGAAATTTCCCATATTTTGGGGCAAAAATGCAGAAATTCCCCTTATTTTAAGGTAAAAATGCTGAACTTCCCCTTATTTGGGGGCAAAAAGGAAGAAATTTCCCTTATTTTGGAGCAAAACTTAGAAATTTCAATTATTTTGGGGCAAAATTGCAGAAATTTCACTTATTTCCGAAAAAAAGCAGAAATTTTCTAATTTGGGGGCAAAAAGGCAGATATTTCTTTTATTTTGGTACAAAATTGCAAAAATTGTTCTTATTTTGGGGCATTAGGCAGAAATTTCCCATATTTTGGGGCATAAAAGCAGAAATTCCCCTTATTTTGGAGCAAAAATGAAGAAATTTCCCTTTTTTATGGCAAAAAGGTATGCATTCTTCATTTTTTCGAGCAAAAAGACAGAAATTCCCCATATTTTGGAGCAAAATTGCAGAAAACCCCCTAATTGTGGGCCAAAAAGGCAGGAATTCCCTATATGTTGGGGCAAAAAGACAGTAATTCTTCTTATTTTGGCGCAAAACTCAGAAATTTCAATTATTTTAGGGCAAAATTGCAGAAATTTCACTTATTTCAGTAAAAAAGCACAAATTTTCTTATTTTGGGGCAAAAAGGCAGAAATTTCTTTTATTTTGGTACAAAATTGCAGAAATTGTTCTTATTTTGGGGCATTAGGCAGAAATTTCCCATATTTTGGGGCAAAAATGCAATAATTCTTCTTATTTTGAGGTAAAAAGGCTGAAATTCCTTTTATTTGGGGGCAAAAAGGCAGAAATCCCCCGTATTTTGGAGCAAAATTGCAGAAATTCCTTTAATTGTGGGGCAAAAAGGCAGAAATTCCCTATATGTTGAGGCAAAAAGACAGAAATTCTCCTTATTTTGGGGCAAAACTCAGAAATTCCAAATATTTTTGGGCAAAATTCCAGAAATTTCCCTTATTTTGTGGCAAAATTGCAGAAATTTCACTTATTTTGAAGCAAAATTGCAGAAATTTCACTTATTTCAGGAAAAAAGGCAGAAGTTTTCCTTATTTTGAAGCAAAAAGGCAGAAATTCCAAATATTTTGTGGCAAAAATGCAGAAATTCCCCTTATTTTGAGGTAAAAAGGCTTAAATTCCCCTTATTTGGGGGAAAAAAGACAGAAATTTTCCTTATTTTGGGGCAAAATTGCAGAAATTTCACTTACTTCAGGGTAACAAGTCAGAAATTTTCCTTCTTTTGGGGCAAAAAAGACAGAAATTCCATTTGTATTGGGAGAAAAAGACAGAAATTCCACTTATTAAGAGGCAAAAAAGCAGAAATTCCCCTTATTTTGAAGCAAAAATGAAGAAATTTCCCTTTTTTATGGCAAAAGGGTATGCATTCTTTTTGTTTTCGGGTAAAAAGGCAGAAATTCCCCGTATTTTGGAGCAAAATTGCAGAAATTCCCCTAATTGTGGGACAAAAAGGCAGAAATTTTCTATATTTTTGGGCAAAAAGACAGAAATTCACCTTATTTTGGGGCATAACTCAGAAATTCCACTTATTTTGGGGCAAAATTCCAGGAATTTCCCTTATTTTGGGACAAAACTGCAGAAATTTCACTTATTTTGGGGCAAAATTGCGAAAAATTTCACTTATTTCAGAAAAAAAAAGCAGAAATTTTCTTTTTTGGGGCAAAAAGTCAGAAATTTCTTTTATTTTGGTACAAAATTGCAGAAAATGTTCTTATTTTGGGGCAAAAAGGCAGAAATTTCCCATATTTTAGGGCAAAAATGCAGAAATTCTCCTTATTTTGAGGTAAAATGCTGAAATTCCCCTTATTTGGGGCAAAAAGGCCGAAATTTCCCTCATTTTGGGGCAAAAGTGCAGATATTTCACTTATTTTGCGGCAAAATTGCAGAAATTTCACTTATTTCAGGAAAAAAGGCAGAAGTTTTCCTTATTTTGGGGCAAAAGAGAAAAAATTCCAAATATTTTGTGGCAAAAATTCAGAAATTACCCTTATTTTGAGGTAAAAAGTCTGAAATTCCCTTTATTTGGGGGCAAAAAGGCAGAAATTTCTCTTATTTTGGGGCAAAATTGCAGAAATTTCATTTATTTCAGAGAAAAATGCAGAAATTTTCTTTTTTGGGGCTAAAAGTGAGAAATTTCTTTTATTTTGGTACAAAATTGCAGAAATTGTTCTTATTTGGGGGCAAAAATGCAGAAATTCCTCTTATTTTGAGGTAAAATGCTGAAATTCCCCTTATTTGGGGGCAAAAAGGCAGAAATTCCCCGTATTTTGGAGCAAAATTGCAGGAATTCCCCTAATTGTAAGGCAAAAAGGCAGAAATTCCCTATATGTTTGGGCAAAAAGACAGAAATTCTCCTTATTTTAGGGCAAAACTCAGAAATTTCACTTATTTTGGGGCAAAATTGCAGAAATTTCACTTATTTCAGAAAAAAAAGCAGAAATTTTCTTATTTTGGGGCAAAAAGGCAGAAATTTCTTTTATTTTGGTACAAAATTGCAGAAATTTTTCGTATTTTGGGAAAAAGGCAGAAATTTCCCATATTTTTGGGCAAAAATGCAGAAATTCCTCTTATTTTAAGGTAAAAATGCTGAACTTCCCATCATTTGGTAGCAAAAAGGCAGAAATTTTTCTTATTTTGGGGCAAAACTTAGAAATTTCAATTATTTTGGGGCAAATAGCAGAAATTTCACTTATTTCCAAAAAAAAAGAAATTTTCTAATTTTGGGGCAAAAGGCAGATATTTCTTTTATTTTTGTACAAAATTGCAGAAATTTTCCTTATTTTGGGGCAAAAAAGATGACATTTCCCATATTTGGGGGCAAAAATGCAGAAATTCCCCTTATTTTGAGGTAAAAAGGCTGAAATTCCCCTTATTTGGGGGCAAAAAGGCGGAAATTTCTTTTATTTTGGGGCATAATGGCAGAAATTTCACTTATTTCAGAATAATAAGTCAGAAATTATCTTTACATTGGGGCAAAAAGACAGAAATTTTCTATGTTTTGGGGGAAAAGACAGAAATTCCACTTATTTAGAGGCAAAAAAGCAGAAATTCCCCTTATTTTGGAGCAAAAATGAAGAAATTTCCCTTTTTTATAGCAAAAAGGTATGCATTCTTCTTATTTTCGAGCAAAAAGACAGAAATTCCCCGTATTTTGGAGCAAAATTGCAGAAATCCCCCTAATTGTGAGCCAAAAAGGCAGAAATTCCCTATATGTTGGGGCAAAAAGACAGAAATTCTCCTTATTTTGGGGCAAAACTCAGAAATTTCACTTATTTTAGGGCAAAATTGCAGAAATTTCACTTATTTCAGACAAAAAAGCAGAAATTTTATTTTTTGGGGCAAAAAGTCAGAAATTTCTTTTATTTAGGTACAAAATTGCAGAATTTGTTCTTATTTTGGGGCAAAAGGGCAGATATTTCCCATATTTTGGGGCAAAAATGCAGAAATTTCCCTTATTTTGAAGTAAAAAGGCTGAAATTCCCCTTATTTGGGGGCAAAAAGGCAGAAATTTCCCTCATTTTGGGGCAAAATTGCAGAAATTTCACTTATTTAAGGGTAATAATTCAGAAATTTTTCTTATTTTTGGGCAAAAAAGACAGAAATTCCCTTTGTTTTGGGGGAAAAAGACAGAAATTCCACTTATTTAGAGGCAAAAAAGCAGAAATGTCTCTTATTTTGGAGCAAAAATGAAGAAATTTTTCTTTTTTATGGCAAAAAGGTATGCATTCTTCTTATTTTCGGGCAAAAAGGCAGTAATTCCCCGTATTTTGGAGCAAAATTGCAAAAATTCCCTTAATTGTGGGGCAAAAAGGCAGAAATTTTCTATATGTTGGGGCAAAAACAGAAATTCTTTTTATTTTGGGGCAAAACTCAAAAATTTCATATATTTTGGGGCAAAATTGCAGAAATTTTTTTTATTTTGGGGCAAAATTGCAGAAATTTCACATATTTTGGGGCAAAATTTCAGAAATTTTATTTATTTCAGACATAAAAGCAGAAATTTTCTTTTTTGGGGTAAAAAGTCAGAAATTTCTTTTATTTTGGTACAAAATTGCAGAATTTGTTCTTATTTTGAGGCAAAAAGGCAGAAATTTTTCATATTTTGGGACAAAAATGCAGAAATTTCCCTTATTTTGAGGTAAAAAGGCTGATATTTTCCTTATTTGGGGGCAAAAATGCAGAAATTTCCCTCATTTTGGGGCAAAATTGCAGAAATTTCACTTATTTCATGGTAATAAGTCAAAAATTTTCCTTATTTTGGGGCAAAATAGACAGAAATTCCCTTTGTTTTGGGGGACAAAGACAGAAATTCCACTTATTTAGGGGCAAAAAAGCAGAAATTCCTCTTATTAATGGGCAAAAATGAAGAAATTTCCCTTTTTTATGGCAAAAAGGTATGCATTCTTCTTATTTTCGGGCAAAAAGGCAGAAATTCCCCGTATTTTGGAGCAAAATTGCAGAAATTCCCCTAATTGTGGGGCAAAAAGGCAGAAATTCCCTATATGTTTGGGCAAAAAGACAGAAATTCTCCTTATTTTGGGGCAAAACTCAGAAATTTCACTTATTTTGGGGCAAAATTGCAGAAATTTCACTTATTTCAGAAAAAAAGGAGAAATTTTCTTATTTTGGGGCAAAAAGGCAGAAATTTCTTTTATTTTGGTACAAAATTGCAGAAATTGTTCTTATTTTGGGGCAAAAAGGCAGAAATTTCCCATATTTTGGGGCAAAAATGCAGAAATTCCCCTTATTTTGAGGTAAAAAGGCTGAAATTCCCATTATTTGGGGGCAAAAATGCAGAAATTTCCCTTATTTTGGGGCAAAATTGCAGAAATTTCACTTATTTCAGAATAATAAGTCAGAAATTATCTTTATTTTGGGGCAAAAAGAAAGAAATTCCCTTTGTTTTGGGGGAAAAAGACAGAAATTCCACTTATTTAGAGGCAAAAAAGCAGAAATTCTTCTTATTTTGGAGCAAAAATGAAGAAATTTCCCTTTTTTATGGCAAAAAGGTATGCATTCTTCTTATTTTCGGGCAAAAAAACAGAAATTCCCCGTATTTTGGAGCAAAATTGCAGAAATCCCCCTAATTGTGGGCCAAAAAGACAGGAATTCCCTGTATGTTGGGGCAAAAAGACAGAAATTCTCCTTATTTTGGGGCAAAACTCAGAAATTTCACTTATTTTAGGGCAAAATTGCAGAAATTTCACATATTTCAGTTAAAAAGCAGAAATTTTCTTATTTTGGGGAAAAAAGGCAGAAATTTCTTTTATTTTGGTACAAAATTGTGGAAATTGTTCTTATTTTGGGGCAAAAAGGCAGAAATTTCCCATAATTTGGGGCAAAAATGCACAAATTCCCCTTATTTTGAGGTAAAAATGCTGAAATTCCCCTTATTTGGGGGCAAAAAGGCAGAAATTTTCCTCATTTTGGAAAAAAATTGCAGAAAATTCACTTATTTCAGGGTAATAAGTCAGAAATTTTCCTTAATTTGGGGCAAATAAGACAGAAATTCCCTTTGTTTTAGGGGAAAAAAACAGAAATTCCACTTATTTAGAGCCAAAAAAGCAGAAATTCCCCTTATTTTGGAGCAAAAATGAAGAAATTTCCCTTTTTTATGGCAAAAAGATATGCATTCTTCTTATTTTCGGGCAAAAAGGCAGAAAATCTTCGTATTTTGGAGCAAAATAGCAGAAATTCCTTTAATTGTGGGGCAAAAAGGCAGAAATTCCCTATATATTGGGGCAAAAATACAGAAATTCTCCTTATTTGGAAGCAAAACTCAGAATTTTCAATTATTTTGGGGCAAAATTGCAGAAATTTAACTTATTTCAGAAAAAAAAACATAAATTTTCTTATTTTGGGGAAAAAAGGCAGAAATTTCTTTTATTTTGGTACAAAATTGCAGAAATTGTTCTTATTTTGGGGCAAAAAGGCAGAAATTTCCCATATTTTGGGGCAAAAATGCAGAAATTCCCCTTATTTTGAGGTAAAAAGGCTGAAAATCCCTTTATTTGGAAGCAAAAATGCAGAAATTTCCCTTATTTAGGGGCAAAATTGCAAAAATTTCACTTATATCAGGGTAATAAGTCAGAAATTTTCCTTATTTTGGGGCAAAAAAGACAGAAATTCCCTTTGTTTTGGGGGAAAAAAAAGAAATTCCACATATTTAGAGGCAAGAAAGCAGAAATTCCCCTTATTTTGGAGCAAAATGAAGAAATTTCCCTTTTTTATGGCCAAAAGGTATGCATTCTTCTTGTTTTTGGGCAAAAAGGCAGTAATTCCCCGTATTTTGGAGCAAAATTGCAGAAATTCCGCTAATTGAGGGGCAAAAAGGCAGAAATTCCCTATATGTTGGGGCAAAAACAAAAATTCTCCTTATTTTGAGGCAAAACTCAGAAATTTCACTTATTTTGGGGCAAAATTGCAGAAATTTCACATATTTTGGGGAAAAATTGCAGAAATTTCACTTATTTCAGAAAAAAGCAGAAATTTTCTTTTTTGAGGCAAAAAGTCAGAAATTTCTTTTATTTAGGTACAAAATTGCAGAATTTGTTCTTATTTTGGGGCAAAAGGGCAGAAATTTCCCATATTTAGGGGCAAAAATGCAAAAATTTTCCTTATTTTGAGGTAAAAAGGCTGATATTTTTATTATTTGGGGGCAAAAAGACAGAAATTTCCCTCATTTTGGGGCAAAAATGCAGAAATTTCACTTATTTCAGGGTAATAAGTCAGAAATTTTTCTTATTTTGGGGCAAAAAAGACAGAAATTACCTTTGTTTTGGGGGAAAAAACAGAAATTCCACTTATTTAGAGGCAAAAAAGCAGAAATTCTTCGTATTTTGGAGCAAAAATTTAGAAATTTCCCTTTTTTTATGGCAAAAAAGTATGCATTCTTTTTATTTTCGGGCGAAAAGGCAGTAATTCCCCGTATTTTGGAGCAAAATTGCAGAAATTTCCCTAATTGTGGCGCAAAAAGGCACAATTTTTCTATATGTTGGGGCAAAAACAGAAAATCTCTTTATTTTGGGGCAAAACTCAGAAATTTCACTTATTTTGGGGCAAAATTGCAGAAATTTCTCATATTTTGGGGAAAAATTGCAGAAATTTCACTTATTTCATAAAAAAGCAGAAATTTTCTTTTTTGAGGCAAAAAGTCAGAAATTTCTTTTATTTAGGTACAAAATTGCAGAATTTGTTCTTATTTTGGGGCAAAAGGGCAGAAATTTCCCATATTTAGGGGCAAAAATGCAAAAATTTTCCTTATTTTGAGGTAAAAAGGCTGATATTTTTATTATTTGGGGGCAAAAAGACAGAAATTTCCCTCATTTTGGGGCAAAATTGCAGAAATTTCACATATTTCAGGGTAATAAGTCAGAAATTTTTCTTATTTTGGGGCAAAAAAGACAGAAATTCCCTTTGTTTTGGGGGAAAAAACAGAAATTCCACTTATTTAGAGGCAAAAAAGCAGAAATTCTTCGTATTTTGGAGGAAAAATTAAGAAATTTCCCTTTTTTTATGGCAAAAAAGTATGCATTCTTTTTATTTTCGGGCGAAAAGGCAGTAATTCCCCGTATTTTGGAGCAAAATTGCAGAAATTCCCCTAATTGTGGGGCAAAAAGGCAGAAATTCCCTATATGTTTGGGCAAAAAGACAGAAATTCTCCTTATTTTGGGGCAAAACTCAGAAATTTCACTTATTTTGGGGCAAAATTGCAGAAATTTTTCCTTATTTTGGGGCAAAATTGCAGAAATTTCACATATTTTGGGGCAAAATTTCAGAAATTTCACTTATTTCAGAAAAAAAGCAAAATTTTCTTTTTGGGGGCAAAAAGTCAGAAATTTCTTTTATTTTGGTACAAAATTGCAGAATTTGTTCTTATTTTGAGGCAAAAAGGCAAAAATTTCCCATATTTTGGGGCAAAAATGCAGAAATTCCCCTTATTTTGAGTTAAAAAGGCTGAAATTCCCCTTATTTGGGGGCAAAAAAACAGAAATTTTCCTCATTTTGGGGCAAAATTGCAGAAATTTCACTTATTTCAGGGTAATAAGTCAGAAATTTTCCTTATTTTCGGGCAAAAAGACAGAAAATCCCCGTATTTTGGAGCAAAATTGCAGAAATTCCATTAATTGTGGGTCAAATAGGCAGAAATTCCTTATATATTGGGGCAAAAATACAGAAATTCTCCTTATTTGGGGGCAAAACTCAGAATTGTCACTTATTTTGGGGCAAAATTGCAGAAATTTCACTTATTTCAGAAAAAAAGCACAAATTTTATTTTTTGAGGCAAAAAGTCAGAAATTTCTTTTATTTAGGTACAAAATTGCAGAATTTGTTCTTATTTTGAAGCAAAAGGGCAGAAATTTCCCATATTTTGGGGCAAAAATGCAGAAATTTCCCTTATTTTCAGGTAAAAAGGCTGATATTTTCCTTATTTGGGGGCAAAAAGGCAGAAATTTCCCTCATTTTGGGGCAAAATTGCCGAAATTTCACTTACTTCAGGGTAATAAGTCAGAAATTTTTCTTATTTTGGGGCAAAAAGACAGAAATTCCCTTTGTTTTCGGGGAAAAAGACAGAAATTCCACTTATTTAGAGGCAAAAAAGCAGAAATTCCCCTTATTTTGGAGCAAAAATTAAGAAATTTCCCTTTTTTATGGCAAAAAGGTATGCATTCTTCTTATTTTCGGGCAAAAAGGCAGTAATTCCCCGTATTTTGGAGCAAAATTGCAGAAATTCCCCTAATTGTGGGGCAAAAAGGCAGAAATTCCCTATATGTTGGGGCAAAAACAGAAATTCCCGTTATTTTGGGGCAAAACTAAAAAATTTCACTTATTTTGAAGCAAAATTGCAGAAATTTTTCTTATTTTGAGGCAAAATTGCAGAAATTTCACATATTTTGGGGCAAAATTTCAGAAATTTCACTTATTTCAGAAAAAAAAAGCAGAAATTTTCTTTTTTGGGGCAAAAAGTCAGAAGTTTCTTTTATTTTGGTACAAAATTGCAGAATTTGTTCTTATTTTGAGGCAAAGAGGCAGAAATTTTCCATATTTTGGGGCAAAAATGCAGAAATTTCCCTTATTTTGAGGTAAAAAGGCTGATATTTTCCTTATTTAGGGGCAAAAAGGCAGAAATTTCCCTCATTTTGGGGCAAAATTGCAGAAATTTCACTTATTTCAGGGTAATAAGTCAGAAATTTTCCTTATTTTGGGGCAAAAAAGACAGAAATTCCCTTTGTTTTGGGGGAAAAAGACAGAAATTCCACTTATTTAGAGGCAAAAAAGCAGAAATTCCCCTTATTTTGGAGCAAAAATGAAGAAATTTCCCTTTTTTATGGCAAAAAGGTATGCATTCTTCTTATTTTCGGGCAAAAAGGCAGAAATTCCCCTATTTTGGAGCAAAATTGCAGAAATTCCCCTAATTGTGGTGCAAAAAGGCAGAAATTCGTATATGTTGGGGCAAAAAGACAGAAATTCTCCTTATTTTGGGGCAAAACTCAGAAATTTCACTTATTTTGAGGCAAAATTGCAGAAATTTCACTTATTTCAGAAAAAAAAGCAGAAATTTTCTTATTTTGGTGCAAAGAGGCAGAAATTTCTTTTATTTAGGTACAAAATTGCAGAATTTGTTCTTATTTTGAAGCAAAAGGGCAGAAATTTCCCATATTTTGGGGCAAAAATGCAGAAATTTCCCTTATTTTCAGGTAAAAAGGCTGATATTTTCCTTATTTGGGGGCAAAAAGGCAGAAATTTCCCTCATTTTGGGGCAAAATTGCCGAAATTTCACTTACTTCAGGGTAATAAGTCAGAAATTTTTCTTATTTTGGGGCAAAAAGACAGAAATTCCCTTTGTTTTGGGGGAAAAAGACAGAAATTCCACTTATTTAGAGGCAAAAAAGCAGAAATTCCCCTTATTTTGGAGCAAAAATTAAGAAATTTCCCTTTTTTATGGCAAAAAGGTATGCATTCTTCTTATTTTCGGGCAAAAAGGCAGTAATTCCCCGTATTTTGGAGCAAAATTGCAGAAATTCCCCTAATTGTGGGGCAAAAAGGCAGAAATTCCCTATATGTTGGGGCAAAAACAGAAATTCCCGTTATTTTGGGGCAAAACTAAAAAATTTCACTTATTTTGAAGCAAAATTGCAGAAATTTTTCTTATTTTGAGGCAAAATTGCAGAAATTTCACATATTTTGGGGCAAAATTTCAGAAATTTCACTTATTTCAGAAAAAAAAAGCAGAAATTTTCTTTTTTGGGGCAAAAAGTCAGAAGTTTCTTTTATTTTGGTACAAAATTGCAGAATTTGTTCTTATTTTGAGGCAAAGAGGCAGAAATTTTCCATATTTTGGGGCAAAAATGCAGAAATTTCCCTTATTTTGAGGTAAAAAGGCTGATATTTTCCTTATTTAGGGGCAAAAAGGCAGAAATTTCCCTCATTTTGGGGCAAAATTGCAGAAATTTCACTTATTTCAGGGTAATAAGTCAGAAATTTTCCTTATTTTGGGGCAAAAAAGACAGAAATTCCCTTTGTTTTGGGGGAAAAAGACAGAAATTCCACTTATTTAGAGGCAAAAAAGCAGAAATTCCCCTTATTTTGGAGCAAAAATGAAGAAATTTCCCTTTTTTATGGCAAAAAGGTATGCATTCTTCTTATTTTCGGGCAAAAAGGCAGAAATTCCCCTATTTTGGAGCAAAATTGCAGAAATTCCCCTAATTGTGGTGCAAAAAGGCAGAAATTCGTATATGTTGGGGCAAAAAGACAGAAATTCTCCTTATTTTGGGGCAAAACTCAGAAATTTCACTTATTTTGAGGCAAAATTGCAGAAATTTCACTTATTTCAGAAAAAAAAGCAGAAATTTTCTTATTTTGGTGCAAAGAGGCAGAAATTTCTTTTATTTTGGTACAAAATTGCAGAAATTTTTTTATCTTGGGAAAAAGGCAGAAATTTCCCATATTTTGGGGCAAAAATGCAGAAATTCCCCTTATTTTAAAGTAAAAATGCTGAACTTCCCCTTATTTGGGGGCCAAAAGGCAGAAATTTCCCTTATTTTCGGGCAAAACTTAGAAATTTCAATTATTTTGTGGCAAAATTGCAGAAATTTCACTTATTTCCGAAAAAAAGCACAAATATTCTAATTTTGGGGCAAAAAGGCAGATATTTCTTTTATTTTTGTACATAATTGCAGAAATTTTCCTTATTTTGGGGCAAAAAGGCAGACATTTCCCATATTTTGGGGCAAAAATGCAGAAATTCCCCTTATTTTGAGGAAAAAAGGCTGAAATTCCCATTATTTGGAAGCAAAAAGGCAGAAATTTTCCTTATTTTGGGGCAAAATTGCAGAAATTTCACTTATTTCAGAATAATAAGTCAGAAATTATCTTTATTTTGGGGCAAAAAGACAGAAATTCCCTTTGTTTTGGGGGAAAAAGACAGAAATTCCACTTATTTAGAGGCAAAAAAGCAGAAATTCCCCTTATTTTGGAGCAAAAATGAAGAAATTTCCCTTTTTTATGGCAAAAAGGTATGCATTCTTCTTTTTTTCGGGCAAAAAGACAGAAATTCCCCGTATTTTGGAGCAAAATTACAGAAATCCTCCTAATTGTGGGCCAAAAAGGCAAGAATTCCCTATATGTTGGGGCAAAAAGACAGAAATTCTCCTTATTTTGGGGCAAAACTCAGAAATTTCACTTATTTTAGGGCAAAATTGCAGAAATTTCACTTATTTCAGTAAAAAAGCAGAAATTTTCTTATTTTGGGGCAAAAAGGCAGAAATTTCTTTTATTTTGGTACAAAATTGCAGAAATTTTTCTTATTTTGGGGCAAAAAGGCAGAAATTTCCCATATTTAGGGGCAAAAATGCAAAAATTCCCCTTATTTTGAGTTAAAAAGGCTGAAATTCCCCTTATTTGGGGGCAAAAAAGCAGAAATTTTCCTCACTTTGGGGCAAAATTGCAGAAATTTCACTTATTTCAGGGTAATAAGTCAGAAATTTTCCTTATTTTGTGGCAAAGAAGACAGAAATTCCCTTTGTTTTAGGGGAAAAAACAGAAATTCCACTTATTTAGAGGCAAAAAAGCAGAAATTCCCCTTATTTTGGAGCAAAAATGAAGAAATTTCCCTTTTTTATGGCAAAAAGATATGCATTCTTCTTATTTTCGGGCAAAAAGGCAGAAAATCCCCGTATTTTGGAGCAAAATTGCAGAAATTCCTTTAATTGTGGGGCAAAAAGGCAGAAATTCCCTATATATTGGGGCAAAAATACAGAAATTCTCCTTATTTGGGGGCAAAACTCAGAATTTTCACTTATTTTGGGGCAAAATTGCAGAAATTTCACTTATTTAAGAAAAAAAGCAGAAATTTTTTTATTTTGTGGCAAAAAGGCAGAAATTTCTTTTATTTTGGTACAAAATTGCAGAAATTTTTCTTATTTTGGGGCAAAAAGGCAGAAATTTCCCATATTTTGGGGCAAAAAGGCAGAAATTCCCCTTATTTTGAAGTAAAAAGGCTGAAATTCCCCTTATTTGGGGGCAAAAAGGCAGAAATTTCCCTTATTTAGGGGCAAAATTGCAGAAATTTCACTTATTTCAGGGTAATTAGTCAGAAATTTTCCTTATTTTGGGGCAAAAATACAGAAATTCACTATGTTTTGGGGGAAAAAGACAGAAATTCCACTTATTTAGAGGCAAAAAAGCAGAAATTCCCCTTATTTTGGAGCAAAAATGAAGAAATTTCCCTTTTTTATGGCAAAAAGATATGCATTCTTCTTATTTTCGGGCAAAAAGGCAGAAATTCCCCGTATTTTGGAGCAAAATTGCAGAAATCCCCTAATTGTGGGGCAAAAATGCAGAAATTCTCTATATGTTGGGGCAAAAAGACAGAAATTCTCCTTATTTTGGGGCAAACTCAGAAATTTCACTTATTTTGGGGCAAAATTGCAGAAATTTCACTTATTTCAGAAAAAAAGAAATTTTCTTATTTTGGGGCAAAAAGGCAGAAATTTCTTTTATTTTGGTACAAAATTGCAGAAATTTTTCTTATTTTGGGCAAAAAGGCAGAAATTTCCCATATTTTGGGAAAAATGCAAAAATTCCCTTTATTTTGAGGTAAAAATGCTGAAATTCTCCTTATTTGGGGGTAAAAAGGCAGATTCCCCTTATTTTGGGGCAAAACTCAGAAATTTCACTTATTTTGTGGCAAAATTGCAGAAATTTCACTTATTTCAGGAAAAAAGGCAGAAGTTTTCTTTATTTTGGTGCAAAAAGGAAAAAATTCCAAATATTTTGTGGCAAAAATGCAGAAATTACCCTTATTTTGAGGTAAAAAGGCTGAAATTTCCTTTATTTGGGGGCAAAAAGGCAGAAATTTCCCTTATTTTGGGGCAAAATTGCAGAAAATTCACTTATTTCAGAAAAAAAGCAGAAATTTTCTTTTTTGGGGCTAAAAGTCAGAAATTTCTTTTATTTTGGTACAAAATTGAAGAAATTGTTCTTATTTTGGGGCAAAAAGGCAGACATTTCCCATATTTTGGGGCAAAAATGCAGAAATTCCCCTTATTTTGAGGTAAAATGCTGAAATTTCCCTTATTTGGCGGCAAAATAGCAGAAATTTCCCTCATTTTGGGGCAAAATTGCAGAAATTTCACTTATTTAAGGATAATAAGTCAGTAATTTTCCTTATTTTGGGGCAAAAAAGACAGAAATTCCCTTTGTTTGGGAAGAAAAATACAGAAATTCCACTTATTTAGAGGCAAAAAAGCAGAAATTCCCTTTATTTTGGAGCAAAAATGAAGAAATTTCCCTTTTTTATTGCAAAAAGGTATGCATCTTCTTATTTTCGGGCAAAAAGGCAGAAATTCCCAGTATTTTGAAGCAAAATTGCAGAAATTCCCCTATATGTGGGGCAAAAAGGCAGAAATTTCCTATATGTTAGGGCAAAAAGAGAGAAATTCTCCTTATTTTGGGGCAAAACTCAGAAATCCCACTTATTTTGGGGCAAAATTTCAGAAATTTCCCTTATTTTGGGCAAAATTGCAGAAATTTCACTTATTTTGGGGAAAAATTGCAGAAATTTCACTTATTTAAGTAAAAAAAAGCAGAAATTTTCTTTTTTGGGCAAAAAGTCAGAAATTTCTTTTATTTTAATATAAAATTGCAGAAATTGTTCTTATTTTGGGGCATAAGGCAGAAATTTCCCATATTTTGGGGAAAAATGCAGAAATTCCCCTTAATTTGAGGTAAAAAGGCTGAAATTCCCTTTATTTGGGGGCAAAAAGGCATAAATTCCTCGTATTTTGGAGCAAAATTGCAGAAATTCCTTTAATTATGAAGCAAAAAGGCAGAAATTCCCTATATATTGGGGAAAAAATACAGAAATTCTCCTTATTTGGGGGCAAAACTCAGAATTTTCACTTATTTTGGGGCAAAATTGCAGAAATTTCACTTATTTAGGAAAAAAAGCAGAAATTTTCTTATTTTGGGGCAAAAAGGCAGAAATTTCTTTTATTTTGGTACAAAATTGCAGAAATTTTTCTTATTTTCGGGCAAAAAGGGAGAAATTTCTCATATTTTGGGGCAAAAATGCAGAAATTCCCCTTATTTTGAGGTAAAAAGGCTGAAATTCCCATTATTTGGGGGCAAAAGGCAGAAATTTCCCTTATTTCAGGCAAAATTGCAGAAATTTCACTTACTTCATGGTAATACGTCAGAAATTTTTTTTATTTTGGGGCAAAAAGACAGAAATTTTCTTTGTTTTGAGAGAAAAAGACAGATATTCCACTTATTTAGAGGCAAAAAGGCAGAAATTCCCTTTATTTTGGAGCAAAAATGAAATTTCCCTTTTTTATGGCAAAAAGATATGCATTCTTCTTATTTTGGCAAAAAGGCAGAAATTCCCCGTATTTTGGAGCAAAATTGCAGAAATCCCCTAATTGTGGGGCAAAAATGCAGAAATTCCCTATATGTTGGGGCAAAAAGACAGAAATTCTCCTTATTTTGGGGCAAACTCAGAAATTTCAGTTCTTTTGGGGCAAAATTGCAGAAATTTCACTTATTTCAGAAAAAAAGGAGAAATTTTCTTATTTTGGGGCAAAAAGGCAGAAATTTCTTTTATTTTGGTACAAAATTGCAGAAATTTTTCTTATTTTTGGGCAAAAAGGCAGAAATTTCCCATATTTTGGGAAAAATGCAAAAATTCCCCTTATTTTGAGGTAAAAATGCTGAAATTCCCCTTATTTGGGGGCAAAAAGGCAGAAATTCCCCTTATTTTGGGACAAAACTCAGAAATTTCACTTATTTTGTGGCAAAATTGCAGAAATTTCACTTATTTCAGGAAAAAAGGCAGAAGTTTTCCTTATTTTGGTGCAAAAAGAAAAAAATTCCAAATATTTTGTGGCAAAAATGCAGAAATTCCCCTTATCTTGAGGTAAAAAGGCTGAAATTTCCTTTATTTGGGGGCAAAAAGGCAGAAATTTCCCTTATTTTGGGGCAAAATTGCAGAAATTTCACTTATTTCAGAAAAAAAGCAGAAATTTTCTTTTTTGGGGCTAAAAGTCAGAAATTTCTTTTATATTGGTACAAAATTGCAGAAATTGTTCTTATTTTGGGGCAAAAAGGCAGACATTTCCCATATTTTGGGGCAAAAATGCAGAAATTCCCCTTATTTTGAGGTAAAATGCTGAAATTTCCCTTATTTGGCGGCAAAATAGCAGAAATTTCCCTTATTTTGGGCAAAATTGCAGAAATTTCACTTATTTTGGGGAAAAATTGCAGAAATTTCACTTATTTAAGTAAAAAAAGCAGAAATTTTCTTTTTTGGGCAAAAAGTCAGAAATTTCTTTTATTTTGATATAAAATTGCAGAAATTGTTCTTATTTTGGGGAATAAGGCAGAAATTTCTCATATTTTGGGGAAAAATGTAGAAATTCCCTTTATTTTGAGGTAAAAAGGCTGAAATTCCCTTTATTTGGGGGCAAAAAGGCTGAAATTCCTCGTATTTTGGAGCAAAATTGCAGAAATTCCTTTAATTGTGGGGCAAAAAGGCAGAAATTCCCAATATGTTGGACAAAAAGACAGAAATTCTCTTTATTTTGGGGCAAAACTCAGAAATTCCACTTATTTTGGGGCAAAATTCCAGAAATTTTCCTTTTTTTGGGGGCAAAATTGCAGAAATTTCACTTATTTTGGGGAAAAATTGCAGAAATTTCACTTATTTAATAAAAAAAGCAGAAATTTTCTTTTTTCGGGCAAAAAGTAAGAAATTTCTTTTATTTTGGTACAAAATTGCAGAAATTGTTCTTATTTTGTGGCAAAAAGGAAGGAATTTCCCATATTTTGGGGCAAAAATGCAGAAATTCCCCTTATTTTGAGATAAAAAGGCTGAAATTCCCTTTATTTGGGGGCAAAATGCAGAAATCCCCCGTATTTTGGAGCAAAATTGCAGAAATTCCTTTAATTGTGGGGCAAAAAGGCAGAAATTCCCTATATGTTGGAGCAAAAAGACAGAAATTCTCCTTATTTTGGGGCAAAACTCGGAAAATTCACTTATTTTGGGGCAAAATTCCAGAAATTTTCTTATTTTGGGGCAAAATTGCAGAAATTTCACTTATTTTGGGGAAAAATTGCAGAAATTTCACTTATTTAAGTAAAAAAAAGCAAAAATTTTCTTTTTTGAGGCAAAAAGTCAGAAATTTATTTTATTTTGGTACAAAATTGCAGAAATTGTTCTTATTTTGGGGCAAAGAGGCAGAAATCTCCCATATTTTGGAGCAAAAATGCAGAAATTCCCTTTATTTTGAGGTTAAAAGGCTGAAATTCTTTTTATTTGGAGGCAAAAAAGCAGAAATTCCCCGTATTTTGAAGCAAAATTGCAGAAATTCCTTTAATTGTGGGGCAAAAAGGCAGAAATTCCCAATATGTTGGACAAAAAGACAGAAATTCTCTTTATTTTGGGGCAAAACTCAGAAATTCCACTTATTTTGGGGCAAAATTCCAGAAATTTCCCTTATATTGAGGCAAAATTGCAGAAATTTCACTTATTTTGGGGCAAAATTGCAGAAATTTCACTTATTTCAGAAAAAAAGCAGAAATTTTCGATTTTGGGGAAAAAAGGCAGAAACTGCTTTTATTTTGGTACAAAATTGCAGAAATTTTTCTTATTTTGGGGCAAAAGGCAGACATTTCCAATATTTTGGGGCAAAAATGCAGAAATTCCCCTTATTTTGAGGTAAAATGCTGAAATTTCCCTTATTTGGCGGCAAAAAGGCAGAAATTTCCCTCATTTTGGGGCAAAATTGCATAAATTTCACTTATTTCAGGATAATAAGTCAGTAATTTTCCTTATTTTAGGGCAAAAAAGACAGAAATTCCCTTTGTTTGGGAAGAAAAATACAGAAATTCCACTTATTTAGAGGCAAAAAAGCAGAAATTCCCTTTATTTTGGAGCAAAAATGAAGAAATTTCCCTTTTTATTGCAAAAAGGTATGCATCTTCTTATTTTCGGGCAAAAAGGCAGAAATTCCCAGTATTTTGAAGCAAAATTGCAGAAATTCCCCTATTTGTGGGGCAAAAAGGCAGAAATTTCCTATATGTTAGGGCAAAAGAAAGAAATTCTCATTATTTTGGGGCAAAACTCAGAAATCCCACTTATTTTGGGACAAAATTTCAGATTTCCCTTATTTTGGGCAAAATTGCAGAAATTTCACTTATTTTGGGGAAAAATTGCAGAAATTTCACTTATTTAAGTAAAAAAAAGCAGAAATTTTCTTTTTTGGGCAAAAAGTCAGAAATTTCTTTTATTTTGATATAAAATTGCAGAAATTGTTCTTATTTTGGGGCATAAGGCAGAAATTTCCCATATTTTGGGGAAAAATGCAGAAATTCCCCTTATTTTGAGGTAAAAAGGCTGAAATTCCCGTTATTTGGGGGCAAAAGGCAGAAATTCCTCGTATTTTGGAGCAAAATTGCAGAAATTTCTTTAATTGTGGGGCAAAAAGGCAGAAATTCCCAATATGTTGGACAAAAAAACAGAAATTCTCTTTATTTTGGGGCAAAACTCAGAAATTCTAGTTATTTTGGGGCAAAATTCCAGAAATTTTCCTTTTTTGGGGGCAAAATTGCAGAAATTTCACTTATTTTGGGGAAAAATTGCAGAAATTTCACTTATTTCAGTAAAAAAGCAGAAATTTTCTTATTTTGGGGCAAAAAGGCAGAAATTTCTTTTATTTTGGTACAATATTGCAGAAATTGTTCTTATTTTGGGGCAAAAAGGCAGAAATTTCCCATATTTAGGTGCAAAAATGCAGAAATTTCCCTTATTTTGAGTTAAAAAGGCTGAAATTCCCTTTATTTGGGGGCAAAAAGGCAGAAATTTTTCTCATTTTCGGGCAAAATTGCAGAAATTTCACTTATTTCAGGGTAATAAATCAGAAATTTTCCTTATTTTGGGGCAAAGAAGACAGAAATTCCCTTTGTTTTAGGGGAAAAAAACAGAAATTCCACTTATTTAGAGCCAAAAAAGCAGAAATTCCCCTTATTTTGGAGCAAAAATGAAGAAATTTCCCTTTTTTATGGCAAAAAGATATGCATTCTTCTTATTTTCGGGCAAAAAGGCAGAAAATCCCCGTATTTTGGAGCAAAATTGCAGAAATTCCTTTAATATTGAGCAAAAAGGCAGAAATTCCCTATATATTGGGGCAAAAATACAGAAATTCTCCTTATTTGGGGGCAAAACTCAGAATTTTCACTTATTTTGGGGCGAAATTGCAGAAATTTCACTTATTTAAGAAAAAAAGCAAAAATTTTCTTATTTTGCGGCAAAAAGGCAGAAATTTCTTTTATTTTGATACAAAATTGCAGAAATTTTTCTTATTTTGGGGCAAAAAGGCAGAAATTTCCCATATTTTAGGGCAAAAAGGCAGAAATTCCCCTTATTTTGAAGTAAAAAGGCTGAAATTCCCCTTATTTGGGGGCAAAAAGGCAGAAATTTCCCTTATTTTGAGGCAAAATTGCAGAAATTTCACTTATTTCAGGGTAATTAGAAAGAAATTTTCCTTATTTTGGGGCAAAAAAACAGAAATTCACTTTGTTTTGGGGGGAAAAGACAGAAATTCCACTTATTTAGAGGCAAAAAAGCAGAAATTCCCCTTATTTTGGAGCAAAAATGAAGAAATTTCCCTTTTTTATGGCAAAAAGATATGCATTCTTCTTATTTTCGGGCAAAAAGGCAGAAAATCCCCGTATTTTGGAGCAAAATTGCAGAAATTCCTTTAATTGTGGGGCAAAAAGGCAGAAATTACCAATATGTTGGACAAAAAAACAGAAATTCTCTTTATTTTGGGGCAAAACTCAGAAATTCCACTTATTTTGGGGCAAAATTCCAGAAATTTTCCTTTTTTGGGGCAAAATTGCAGAAATTTCACTTATTTCAGGGTAATAAGTCAGAAATTATCCTTATTTTGGGGCAAAGAAGACAGAAATTCCCTTTATTTTAGGGGAAAAAACAGAAATTCCACTTATTTAGAGCCAAAAAAGCAGAAATTCCCCTTATTTTGGAGCAAAAATGAAGAAATTTCCCTTTTTTATGGCAAAAAGATATGCATTCTTCTTATTTTCGGGCAAAAAGGCAGAAAATCCCCGTATTTTGGAGCAAAATTGCAGAAATTCCTTTAATTGTGGGGCAAAAAGCAGAAATTCCCTATATATTGGGGAAAAATACAGAAATTCTCCTTATTTGGGGGCAAAACTCAGAATTTTCACTTATTTTGGGGCAAAATTGCAGAAATTTCACTTATTTAAGAAAAAAAGCAGAAATTTTCTTATTTTGGGGCAAAAAGGCAGAAATTTCTTTTATTTTGGTACAAAATTGCAGAAATTTTTCTTATATTGGGGCAAAAAGGCAGAAATTTCCCATATTTTGGGGCAAAATGGCAGAAATTCCCCTTATTTTGAAGTAAAAAGGCTGAAATTCCCCTTATTTGGGGGCAAAAAGGCAGAAATTTCCTTTTTTAGGGGCAAAATTGCAGAAATTTCACTTATTTCAGGGTAATTAGTCAGAAATTTTCCTTATTTTGGGGCAAAAAAGACAGAAATTCACTTTGCTTTGGGGGAAAAAGACAGAAATTCCACTTATTTAGAGGCAAAAAAGCAGAAATTCCCCTTATTTTGGAGCAAAAATGAAGAAATTTCCCTTTTTTATGGCAAAAAGATATGCATTCTTCTTATTTTCGGGCAAAAAGGCAGAAATTCCCCGTATTTTGGAGCAAAATTGCAGAAATCCCATAATTGTGGGGCAAAAATGCAGAAATTCCCTATATGTTGGGGCAAAAAGACAGAAATTCTCCTTATTTTGGGGCAAAATTCAGAAATTTCACTTATTTTAGGGCAAAATTGCAGAAATTTCACTTATTTCAGAAAAAAAAGCAGAAATTTTCTTATTTTGGGGCAAAAAGGCAGAAATTTCTTTTATTTTGGTACAAAATTGCAGAAATTTTTCTTATTTTGGGCAAAAAGGCAGAAATTTCCCATATTTTGGGAAAAATGCAAAAATTCCCCTTATTTTGAGGTAAAAATGCTGAAATTCCCCTTATTTGGGGGCAAAAAGGCAGAAATTCCCCTTATTTTGGGGCAAAACTCAGAAATTTCACTTATTTTGTGGCAAAATTGCAGAAATTTCACTTATTTCAGGAAAAAAGGCAGAAGTTTTCCTTATTTTGGTGCAAAAAGGAAAAAATTCCAAATATTTTGTGGCAAAAATGCTGAAATTCCCCTTATTTTGAGGTAAAAAGGCTGAAATTTCCTTTATTTGGGGGCAAAAAGGCAGAAATTTCCCTTATTTTGGGGCAAAATTGCAGAAAATTCACTTATTTCAGAAAAAAAGCAGAAATTTTCTTTTTTGGGGCTAAAAGTCAGAAATTTCTTTTATTTTGGTACAAAATTGCAGAAATTGTTCTTATTTTGGGGCAAAAAGGCAGACATTTCCCATATTTTGGGGCAAAAATGCAGAAATTCCCCTTATTTTGAGGTAAAATGCTGAAATTTCCCTTATTTGGGGGCAAAAAGGCAGAAATTTCCCTCATTTTGGGGCAAAATTGCAGAAATTTCACTTATTTCAGGATAATAAGTCAGTAATTTTCCTTATTTTGGGGCAAAAAAGACAGAAATTCCCTTTGTTTGGGAAGAAAAATACAGAAATTCCACTTATTTAGAGGCAAAAAAGCAGAAATTCCCTTTATTTTGGAGCAAATATGAAGAAATTTCCCTTTTTTATTGCAAAAAGGTATGCATCTTCTTATTTTCGGGCAAAAAGGCAGAAATTCCCAGTATTTTGAAGCAAAATTGCAGAAATTCCCCTATATGTGGGGCAAAAAGGCAGAAATTTCCTATATGTTAGGGCAAAAAGAGAGAAATTCTCCTTATTTTGGGGCAAAACTCAGAAATCCCACTTATTTTGGGGCAAAATTTCAGAAATTTCCCTTATTTTTGGCAAAATTGCAGAAATTTCACTTATTTTGGGGAAAATTTGCAGAAATTTCACTTATTTAAGTAAAAAAAAGCAGAAATTTTCTTTTTTGGGCAAAAAGTCAGAAATTTCTTTTATTTTGGTATAAAATTGCAGAAATTGTTCTTATTTTGGGGCATAAGGCAGAAATTTCTCATATTTTGGGGAAAAATGCAGAAATTCCCCTTATTTTGAGGTAAAAAGGCTGAAATTCCCTTTATTTGGGGGCAAAAAGGCTGAAATTCCTCGTATTTTGGAGCAAAATTGCAGAAATTCCTTTAATTGTGGGGCAAAAAGTCAGAAATTCCCAATATGTTGGACAAAAAGACAGAAATACTCTTTATTTTGGGGCAAAACTCAGAAATTCCACTTATTTTGGGGCAAAATTCCAGAAATTTTTTTTTTGGGGGGGCAAAATTGCAGAAATTTCACTTATTTTGGGGAAAAATTGCAGAAATTTCACTTATTTAATAAAAAAAAGCAGAAATTTTCTTTTTTCGGGCAAAAAGTCAGAAATTTCTTTTATTTTGGTACAAAATTGCAAAAATTGTTCTTATTTTGGGGCAAAAAGGAAGGAATTTCCCATATTTTGGGGCAAAAATGCAGAAATTCCCCTTATTTTGAGATAAAAAGTCTGAAATTCCCTTTATTTGGGGGCAAAATGCAGAAATCCCCCGTATTTTGGAGCAAAATTGCAGAAATTCCTTTAATTGTGGGGCAAAAAGGCAGAAATTCCCTATATGTTGGAGCAAAAAGACAGAAATTCTCCTTATTTTGGGGCAAAACTCAGAAATTTCACTTATTTTGGGGCAAAATTCCAGAAATTTTCTTATTTTGGGGCAAAATTGCAGAAATTTCACTTATTTTGGGGAAAAATTGCAGAAATTTCACTTATTTAAGTAAAAAAAAGCAAAAATTTTCTTTTTTGAGGCAAAAAGTCAGAAATTTATTTTATTTTGGTACAAAATTGCAGAAATTGTTCTTATTTTGGGGCAAAAAGGCAGAAATCTCCCATATTTTGGGGCAAAAATGCAGAAATTCCCTTTATTTTGAGGTAAAAAGGCTGAAATTCTTTTTATTTGGAGGCAAAAAAGCAGAAATTCCCCGTATTTTGAAGCAAAATTGCAGAAATTCCTTTAATTGTGGGGCAAAAAGGCAGAAATTCCCAATATGTTGGACAAAAAGACAGAAATTCTCTTTATTTTGGGGCAAAACTCAGAAATTCCACTTATTTTGGGGCAAAATTCCAGAAATTTCCCTTATATTGGGGCAAAATTGCAGAAATTTCACTTATTTTGGGGCAAAATTGCAGAAATTTCACTTATTTCAGAAAAAAAAGCAGAAATTTTTGATTTTGGGGAAAAAAGGCAGAAACTGCTTTTATTTTGGTACAAAATTGCAGAAATTTTTCTTATTTTGGGGCAAAAGGCAGAAATTTCCCATATTTTGGGGCAAAAATGCAGAAATTCCCCTTATTTTGAGGTAAAAATGCTGAAATTGCTTTTATTTGGGGGCAAAAAGGCAGAAATTTCCTTTATTTTGGGGCAAAATTCCAGAAATTTCCCTTATATTGGGGCAAAATTGCAGAAATTTCACTTATTTTGGGGCAAAATTGCAGAAATTTCAATTATTTCAAAAAAAAGCAGAAATTTTCTTGTTTTGGGGAAAAAAGGCATAAACTGCTTTTATTTTGGTACAAAATTGCAAAAATTTTTCTTATTTTGGGGCTAAAGGCAGAAATTTCCCATATTTTGGGGCATAAATGCAGAAATTCCCCTTATTTTGAGGTAAAAATGCTGAAAATCCTTTTATTTGGGGGCAAAAAGGCAGAAATTTCCCTTATTTTGGGGCAAAATTGCAGAAATTTCACTTAATTTAGGGTAATAAGTCAGAGATTTTCCTTATTTTGGAGCAAAAAAAACAGAAATTTCCTTTGTTTTGGGGGGAAAAGACAGAAATTCCACTTATTTAGAGGCAAAAAAGCAGAAATTCCCATTATTTTGGAGCAAAAATGAAGAAATTTCCCTTTTTTATGGCAAAAAGGTATGCATTCTTCTTATTTTCGGGAAAAGGTAGAAATTCCCCGTATTTTGGAGCAAAATTGCAGAAATTCCACTAATTGTGGGGCAAAAAGGAGAAATTCCCTATATGGTGGGACAAAAAGACAGAATTTCTCCTTATTTTGGGGCAAAACTCAGAAATTTCACATATTTTGGGGCAAAATTGCAGAAATTTCACTTATTTCAGAAAAAAAGGCAGAAATTTTCTTATTTTGGGGCAAAAAGGCAGAAATTTCTTTTATTTTTGTACAAAATTGCAGAAATTGTTCTTATTTTGGGGCAAAAAGGCAGAAATTTCCCATATTTTGGGGCAAAAATGCAGAAATTCCTTTTATTTTGAGGTAAAAAGGCTGAAATTCCCTTTATTTGGGGGCAAAAAGGCAAAATTTCTCTCATTTTGGGGCAAAATTGCAGAAATTTCACTTATTTCAGTGTAATAAGTCAGAAATTTTCCTTATTTTGGGGCAAAAAAGACAGAAATTTTTTTTGTTTTTGGGGAAAACGACAAAAATCTACTTATTTAGAGGCAAAAAAGCAGAAATTCCCCTGATTTTGGAGCAAAAATGAAGAAATTTCCCTTTTTTTGGCAAAAAGAAATGCATTCTTCTTACTTTTGGGCAAAAAGGCAGAAATTCCCCGTATTTTTGAGCAAAATTGCAGATATTCCCCTAATTGTGGGGCAAAAAGGCAGAAATTCACTATATGTTGAGGGAAAAATACGGAAATTCTTCTTATTTTGGGGCAAAACTCTGAAGATTCACTTATTTTGGGGCAAAATTGCAGAAATTTCACTAATTTCAGAAAAAAAGCAGAAATTTTCTTATTTTGGGGCAAAAAAGCAGAAATTTCTTTTATTTTGGTACAAAATTGCAGAAATTTTTCTTATTTTGGGGCAAAAATGCAGAAATTTCCCATATTTTGGGGCAAAAATGCAGGAATTCCTATTATTTTGAGGTAAAAAGGCTGAAATTCCCTTTATTTGGGGGCAAAAAGGCAGAAATTTCCCTTATTTTTGGACAAAATTGCAGAAATTTCACTTATTTCAGGGTAATAAGTCAGAAATTTTCCTTATTTTGGGGCAAAAAAGACAGAAATTTCCTTTGTATTGAAGGAAAAAAAACAGAAATTCCACTTATTTAGAGCCAAAAAATCAGAAATTCCCCTTATTTTGGAGCAAAAATGAAGAAATTTTCCTTTTTTATGGCAAAAAGGTATGCATCTTCTTATTTTAGGGCAAAAATGCAGAAATTCCCAGTATTTTGAAGCAAAATTTCAGAAATTCCCTTAATTGTGGGGCAAAGAGGCAGAAATTCCCTATATGTTGGGGCAAAAATACAGAAATTCTCTTTATTTTGGGGCAAAACTCAGAAATTCCACTTATTTTGGGGCAAAATTCCAGAAATTTCCCTTATTTTGGGGCAAAATTGCAGAAATTTCACTTATTTTGGGGCAGTATTGCAGAAATTTCACTTATTTCAGAAAAAAAGCAGAAATTTTCTTATTTTGGGTCAAAAAGGCAGAAATTTATATTATTTTGGTACAATATTGCAGAAATTTTTTTATTTTGGGCAAAAAGGCAGAAATTTCCCATATTTTGGGGCAAAAATGCAGAAATTCCCTTTATTTTGAGGTAAAAAGGCTGAAATTCCTCTTATTTTGGGGCAAAAAGGCAGAAATTCCCCTTATTTTGGGGCAAAAACAGACATTTCCCTTGTTTTGGGGAAAAATTTTAGAAATTTAACTTATTTCAGGGCAAAAAGTCAGAAATTCCCTATATTTTGGGGCAAAAATACAGAAATTCCGTTTATTTTTGGGGAAAAGTAAGAAATTGCACTTATTTTGAGTCAAAAAGGCGGAAAATCCCCTTATTTTGGTGTAAAAATGAAGAAATTTCCCTTTTTATGGCAAAAAGGTATACATTCCCGTTATTTTTGTGCAAATAGGCAGAAATTCCCCGTATTTTGGAGCAAAATTGCAGAAATTCCCCTAATTTTGGGGCAAAAACGCAGAACTTCCCCTTATTTTTGGGTAAAACTGCAGAAATTTCACTTATTTCGCAGCAAAATGGCAGAAATTCCCTTTATTTTCGACGAAAAAGGCAGAAAATCCCCGTATTTTGGAGCAAAATTGTAGAAATTCAGCTAATTTTGGGGTAAAACATGCAGACATTATCTTTATTTTGGGGCAAAAAGGCAGAAATTCCCCTTATTTTGGGGCAAAACGCAGAAATTCCCCTTATTTTAGGGCAAAATTGCAGAAATTTCCCTTATTTGGGGACACAAAACAGAAATTCCCTTTATTTTGTAGCAAAATTGCAGAAAATTCCTTTATTATGGAGAAATATTGCAGAAATTTCTTTTATTTTAAGGCAAAATTGCAGAAATTTCACTTATTTCAGAGAAAAAAAGCAAAAATTTTTCTTATTTTAGGGCAAAATGCAGAAATTCCCATTATTTTGTGGCAAAAAGGCAGAAATTCACCTTATTTTGGGGTAAAATTGCAGACATTTCACATATTTCAGGACAAAAAGGCAGAAAATCCCCTTAATTTCAGGCAAAAAGGCAGAAATTCCTGTATTTTGAAGCAAAATTGCAGAAATTCCCCTAATATTGGGGCAAAAATGCAGAAATTCCCTATATTTGCAGCAAATCGGCAGAAGTTCCCTTATTTTCGGGAAAAGAGGCAGAAATTCCCTGTATTTTGAAGCAAAATTTCAGAAACTTCCATAATTTGGGGGCAAAAAGGCAGAAATTCCCTTTATTTTGGGGCAAAAATACAGAAATTCTCCTTATTTCAGGGCAAAAATCAGAAATTTCCCTTATTTTGGGGCAAAATTTTAGAAATTTCTTTTATTTTCGTACAGAATTGCAGAAATTTTTCTTATTTTGTGGCAAAAAGGCAGAAATTCACCATATTTTGGTGCAAAAAGGCTGAAATTCCCCTTATTTTGAGGTCAAATGCTAATATTCCCCATATTTTGGGGCAAAAAGGAAGAAATTCCCCTCATTTTGGGGCAAAAAGGCACAAATTTCCCTTATTTTCGGGACAAATTGCAGAAATTTTATTTATTTCAGGGCAAAAAGTCAGAAATTATTTTTATTTTGGGGCAAAAAGCAGAAATTTATTTTGGTACAAAATTGAAGAAATTTTCCTTATTTTGAAACAAAAAGTCAGAATTTACCCATATTTTGGGCTAAAGTGAGAAACTCCCCTTATTTTGAGGTAAAAAGGCTGAAATTCCCCTTATTTGGGGGCAAAAAAGCAGAAATTTTTCTTACTTTGGGGCAAAAAGGCAGAAATTTCTTTTATTTGGTACAAAATTGCAGAAATTGTTCTTATATTGAGGCAAAAAGGCAGAAATTCCTTTTATTTTGAGGTAAAATGCTGAAATTCCCCATATTTTGGGGCTCAAAGGCAGAAAATTCCCTCATTTTGGGGCAAAAAAATACAAATTTCCCTGATTTTCAGGCCAAATTGCAGAAATTTCATTTATTTCAGGGCAAAAAGTCAGAAATTACTTTTATTTTGGGGCAAAAAGCAGAAATTTCTTATATTTTGGTACAAAATTGAAGAAATTTGTCTTATTTTGGAACAAAAAGTCAGAAATTCCCCATATTTTGGGCAAAAGGCAGAAATTCCCCTTATTTTGAGGTAAAAAGGCTGAAATTCCCCTTATTTGGGGGCAAAAAAGCAGAAATTTTTCTTATTTTGGGGCAAAAAGGCAGAAATTTCTTTTATTTTGGTACAAAATTGCAGAAATTTTTTTTATTTTGGAGCAAAAAGGCAGAAGTTTCCCACATTTTGGGGCAAAAATGCAGAAATTCCCCATATTTTGAGGTAAAAATGCTGAAATTCCCCTTATTTGGGGGCAAAAAGGCAGAAATTTTTCTTATTTTGGGGCAAAATTGCAGAAATTTCACTTATTTCAGGGTAATAAGTCAGAAATTTTCCTTATTTTGGGGCAAAAAAGATGGAAATTCCCTTTGTTTTGAGGGAAAAAGACAGAAATTGCACATATTTAGAGGCAAAAATGCAGAAATTCCCCTTATTTTGGAGCAAAAATGAAGAAATTTACCTTTTTTATGGCAAAACGGTATGCATTCATCTTATTTTCGGGCAAAAAGGCAGAAATTCCCCATATTTTGAAGCAAAATTGCAGAAATTCCCCTAATTGTGGGGCAAAAAGGCAGAAATTCCCAATATGCTGGGCCAAAATAAAAGAAATTCTCCTTATTTTAGGGCAAAACTCAGAAATTTCACTTATTTTGGGGCAAAATTGCAGAAAATTCACTTATTTCAGAAAAAAAGCAGAAATTTTCTTATTTTGGGGCAAAAAGGCAGCAATTTCTTTATTTTGGTACGAAATAGCAGAAATTTTTTATATTTTAGGGCCAAAAGGCAGAAATTTCACATATTTTCGGCAAAAATGCAAAAATTCCCCTTATTTTGAGGTAAAAAGGCTGAAATTCCCTTTATTTGGGGGCAAAAAGGCAGAAATTTCCCTTATTTTGGGGCAAAATTGCAGAAATTTCACTTGTTTCAGGGTAATAAGTCAGAAATTTTCCTTATTTTGGGGCAAAAAAGACAGAAATTCCCTTTGTTTTGGTGGAAAAAGAAAGAAATCCACTTATTTAGAGGCAAAAAAGCAGAAATTCCCCTTATTTTGGAGCAAAAATGAAGAAATTTCCTTTTTATGGCAAAAAGGTATGCATTCTTCTTATTTTCGGGCAAAAAGGCAGAAATTCCCCGTATTTTGTAGCAAAATTGCAGAAATTCCCCTAATTGTGGGGCAAAAAGCAGAAATTCCCTATATGTTGTGGCAAAAAGACAGAAATTCTCAATATTTTGGGGCAAAACTCAGAAATTCCACTTATTTTGGGGCAAAATTCCAGAAATTTCCCTTATTTTGGGGCAAAATGGCAGAAATTTCACTTATTTTGGGGCAAAATTGCAGAAATTTCAATTATTTCAAAAAAAAAGCAGAAATTTTCTTATTTTGGGGAAAAAGTGAGAAATTTCTTTTATTTTGATACAAAATTGCAGGAATTTTTCTTATTTTGGGGCAAAAAGGCAGAAATTTCCCATATTTTGGGGCAAAAATGCAGAAATTTTCCGTATTTTGAGGTAAAAGGGCTGAAATTCCCTTTATTTGGGGGCAAAAAGGCAGAAATTTCCCTTATTTTGGGGCAAAATTGCAGAAATTTCACTTATTTCAGGGTAATAAGTCAGAAATTATCCTTATTTTGGGGCAAAAAAGAAAGAAATTCCCTTTGTTTTGGGGGAAAAAGAAAGAAATTCCACTTATTTAGAGGCAAAAAAGCAGAAATTCCCTTTATTTTGGAGCAAAAATGAAGAAATTTCCCTTTTTTATGGCAAAGAGGTATGCATCTTCTTATTTTCGGGCAAAAAGGCAAAAATTCCCTGTATTTTGAAACAAAATTGCAGAAATTCCCCTAATTATGGGGCAAATAGGCAGAAATTCCCTATATGTTGGGGCAAAAGACAGAAACTCTCCTTATTTTGGGGCAAAACTCAGAAATTTCACTTATTTTGGGGCAAAATTGCAGAAATTTCACTTATTTCAGAAAAAAGCAGAAATTTCCTTATTTTGGGGCAAAAAAAAAGAAATTTCTTTATTTTGGTACAAAATAGCAGAAATTTTTTACATTTTAGGGTCAAAAGGCAGAAATTTCACATATTTTCGGCAAAAATGCAGAAATTCCCCTTATTTTGAGGAAAAAGGCTGAAATTCCCTTTATTTGGGGGCAAAAAGGCAGAAATTTCCTTTATTTTGGGGCAAAATTGCAGAAATTTCACTTATTTCAGGGTAATAAGTCAGAATTATTTTTTATTTTGGGGCAAAAAAGACAGAAATTCCCTTTGTTTTGGTGGAAAAAGAAAGAAATTCCACTTATTTAGAGGCAAAAAAGCAGAAATTCCCCTTATTTTGGAGCAAAAATAAAGAAATTTCCTTTTTTATGGCAAAAAGTATGCATTCTTCTTATTTTCGGGCAAAAAGGCAAAAATTCCCTGTAATTTGAAGCAAAATTGCAGAAATTCCCCTAATTGTGGGGCAAAAAGGCAGAAATTCCCTATATGTTGGGGCAAAAGACAGAAATTCTCCTTATTTTGGGGCAAAGCTCAGAAATTCCACTTATTTTGGGGCAAAATTCTAGAAATTTCCCTTATTTTGGGGCAAAATTGCAGAAATTTCACTTATTTTGTGGCAAAATTTCAGAAATTTCACTTATTGCAGGGAAAAAAAGCAGAAATTTTCTTATTTTGGGGCCAAAAGGCAGAAATTTCTTTTATTTTGGTACAAAATTGCAGAAATTTTTCTTATTTTGGACAAAAAGGCAGAAATTTCCCATATTTTGGGGCAAAAATGCAGAAATTCCCTTAGTTTTGAAGTAAAAAGTCTGAAATTCCCCTTATATTGGGGCAAAAAGGCAGAAATTCCCCTTATTTTGGGGCAAAAAGCAGACATTTCCCTTATTTTGGGGAAAAATTTTAGAAATTTAACTTATTTCAGGGCAAAAAGTCAGAAATTCCCTTTATTTTGGGGCAAAAAGACAGAAATTCCATTTATTTTAGGGGGAAAAGTCAGAAATTGCACTTATTTTGAGTCAAAAAGGCAGAAAATTTCTTTATTTTGGGGTAAAAATGAAGAAATTACCCTTTTTTATGGCAAAAAGATATACATTCCTTTTATTTTATAGCAAAAAGGCAATAATTCCCCGTATTTTGGAGCAAAATTGCAGTAATTCCCCTAATTTTAGGGCAAAAACGCAGAACTTCCCCTTATTTTGGAGTAAAACTGCAGAAATTTCACTTATTTCGCGGCAAAATGGCAGAAATTCCCTTTATTTTCAGCGAAAAAGGCAAAAAATCCCTGTATTTTGGAGCAAAATTGCAGAAATTCACCTAATTTTGGGGTAAAACAAGCAGTAATTTTTTTTATTTTGGGGCAAAAAGGCAGAAATTCCCCTTATTTTGGGGCAAATGCAGAAATTCCCCTTATTTTCGGGCAAAATTGCAGAAATTGCCCTTATTTGAAGACAAAAAACAAAAGTTCCCTTTATTTTGGGGCAAAATTGCAGAAGCTTCCTTTATTATGGGGAAAAATTGCAGAAATTTATTTTATTTTAAGGCAAAATTGCAGAAATTTCACTTATTTCAGAGAAAAAAAGCAAAAATTTTTCTTATTTATGGCAAAATGCAAAAATTCCCATTATTTTGTGGCAAAAAGGCAGAAATTCACCTTATTTTAGTGTAAAATTGCAGACATTTCACATATTTCAGGGCAAAAAGGCAGAAATTCTCCTTATTTGGGGGCAAAAAGGCAGGAATTCCCCTTATTTGGGGATAAAATTGCAGAAATTTCCCTTGTTTGGGGGCAAAAAAAACAGAAAATCCCCTTAATTTCGGGCAAAAAGGAAGAAATTCCCTGTATTTTAGAGCAAAATTGCAGAAATTCCCCTAATATTGGGGCAAAAATGCAGAAATTCCCTTTATTTGGGGCAAATCGGCAGAAGTTGCCCTTATTTTTGGGAAAAGAGGCAGAAATTCCCTGTATTTTGATGCAAAATTGCAGAAATTCCCCTAATTGTGGGGCAAAAAGGCAGAAATTCCCTATATGTTGGGGCAAAAGACAGAAATTCTCCTTATTTTGGGGCAAAACTCAGAAATTCCACTTATTTTGGGGCAAAATTCTAGAAATTTCCCTTATTTTGGGGCAAAATTGCAGAAATTTCACTTATTTTGTGGCAAAATTGCAGAAATTTCACTTATTGCAGGGAAAAAAAGCAGAAATTTTCTTATTTTGGGGCCAAAAGGCAGAAATTTCTTTTATTTTGGTACAAAATTGCAGAAATTTTTCTTATTTTGGACAAAAAGGCAGAAATTTCCCATATTTTGGGGCAAAAATGCAGAAATTCCTTTAGTTTTGAAGTAAAAAGTCTAAAATTCCCCTTATATTGGGGCAAAAAGGCAGAAATTCCCCTTATTTTGGGGCAAAAAGCAGACATTTCCCTTATTTTGGGGAAAAATTTTAGAAATTTAACTTATTTCAGGGCAAAAAGTCAGAAATTCCCTTTATTTTGGGGCAAAAAGACAGAAATTCCATTTATTTTAGAGGGAAAAGTCAGAAATTGCACTTATTTTGAGTCAAAAAGGCGGAAAATTTCTTTATTTTGGGGTAAAAATGAAGAAATTACCCTTTTTTATGGCAAAAAGGTATACATTCCTTTTATTTTAAGGCAAAAAGGCAATAATTCCCCGTATTTTGGAGCAAAATTGCAGTAATTCCCCTAATTTTAGGGCAAAAACGCAGAACTTCCCCTTATTTTGGAGTAAAACTGCAGAAATTTCACTTATTTCGTGGCAAAATGGCAGAAATTCCCTTTATTTTCAGCGAAAAAGGCAGAAAATCCCTGTATTTTGGAGCAAAATTGCAGAAATTCACCTAATTTTGGGGTAAAACAAGCAGTAATTTTTTTTATTTTGGGGCAAAAAGACAGAAATTCCCCTTATTTTGGGGCAAATGCAGAAATTCCCCTTATTTTCGGGCAAAATTGCAGAAATTGCCCTTATTTGAAGACAAAAAACAAAAATTCCCTTTATTTTGGGGCAAAATTGCAGAAGCTTCCTTTATTATGGGGAAAAATTGCAGAAATTTATTTTATTTTAAGGCAAAATTGCAGAAATTTCACTTATTTCAGAGAAAAAAGCAAAAATTTTTCTTATTTATGGCAAAATGCAAAAATTCCCATTATTTTGTGGCAAAAAGGCAGAAATTCACCTTATTTTAGTGTAAAATTGCAGACATTTCACATATTTCAGGGCAAAAAGGCAGAAATTCTCCTTATTTGGGGGCAAAAAGGCAGAAATTCCCCTTATTTGGGGATAAAATTGCAGAAATTTCCCTTGTTTGGGGGCAAAAAAAACAGAAAATCCCCTTAATTTCGGGCAAAAAGGAAGAAATTTCCTGTATTTTGGAGCAAAATTGCAGAAATTCCCCTAATATTGGGGCAAAAATGCAGAAATTCCCTTTATTTGGGGCAAATCGGCAGAAGTTGCCCTTATTTTTGGGAAAAGAGGCAGAAATTCCCTGTATTTTGATGCAAAATTGCAGAAACTCCCCTAATTTGGGGGCAAAAAGGCAGAAATTCCCTTTATTTTGGGGCTAAAATACAGAAATTCTCCTTATTTCGGGGCAAAAATCAGAAATTTCTCTTATTTTGGGGAAAAACTTTAGAAATTTCTTTTATTTTGGTACAAAATTGCAGAAATTATTCTTATTTTGTGGCAAAAAGGCAGAAATTTTTCATACTTTGGTGCAAAAAGGCTGAAATTCCCCTCATTTTGAGGTAAAATGCTGAAATTCCCCATATTTTTGGGCAAAAAGGAAGAAATTCCCCTCATTTTGGGCAAAAAGGCACAAATTTCCCTCATTTTCGGGCCAAATTGCAGAAATTTCATTTATTTCAGGGCAAAAAGTCAGAAATTACTTTTATTTTGGGGCAATAATCAGAAATTTCTTTTATTTTGGTACAAAATTGAAGAAATTCTCCTTATTTTGGAACAAAAAGTCTGAAATTCCGCATATTTTGGGCAAAAGGCAGAAATTCCCCTTATTTTGAAGTAAAAAGGCTGAAATTCCCGTTATTTGGGGGCAAAAAGGTAGAAATTTCCCTTATTTTGGGGCAAAAAGGCAGAAATTTCATTTATTTTGGTACAAAATTGCAGAAATTGTTCTTATTTTGGGGCAAAAAGGCAGAAATTCCCCGTATTTTGACGCAAAATTGCAGAATTTCCCTAATTGTGGGGCAAAAAGGCAGAAATTCCCTATATGTTGGGGCAGAAAGACAGAAATTCTCCTTATTTTGGGGCAAAACTTAGAAATTTTACTTATTTTGGGGCAAAATTCCAGAAATTTTTCTTATTTTGGGGCAAAATTGCAGAAATTTCACTTATTTTCTGGCAAAATTACAGAAATTTCACTTATTTCAGGGGAAAAAAGAAGAAATTTCCTTATTTTGGTGCAAAAAGGCAGAAATTTATTTTGGTAAAAAATTGCCGAAATTTTTCTTATTTTGGGCAAAAAGGGAGAAATTTCCCATATTTTGGGGCAAAAATGCAGAAATTCTTTATATTTTGAGGTAAAAAGGCAGAAATTCCCATTATTTTGGGGCAAAAAGGCAGAAATTCACCTTATTTTGGGGTAAAATTGCAGAAATTTCACATATTGAAGGGCAAAAAGGCCGAAATTAACCATATTTTGGGGCAAAATTGCAGAAATTTTACTTATTTCAGGGTAATAAGTTAGAAATTTTCCTTATTTTGGGGCAAAAAAGACAGAAATTCCCTTTGTTTTGGGGGAAAAAGACAGAAATTCGACTTATTTAGAGGCAAAAAGGCAGAAATTCCCCTTATTTTGGAGCAAAAATGAAGAAATTTCAATTTTTTATGGCAAAAGTGTATGCATTCCCTTTATTTTCGGGCAAAAAATCAGAAATTCCCCGTATTTTTGAGCAAAATTGCAGAAATTCCCCTAATTGTGGGGCAAAAAGGCAGAAATTCCCTATATGTTGTGGCAAAAAGAGAGAAATTCTCCTTATGTTGGGGCAAAACTCAGAAATTCCACTTATTTTAGGGAAAAATTCCAGAAATTTCGCTTATTTTGGGGAAAAATTGCAGAAATGTCACTTATTTTGGGACAAAATTGCAGAAATTTCACTCATTTCGGGGAAAAAAGGCAGAAATTTTCTTTATATTTGGGCAAAAAGGCAGAAAATCCTAATATTTTGTGGCAAAAATGCAGAAATTCCCCTTATTCAAGGTAAAAAGGATGAAAATCTCCTTATTTGGGGGCAAAAAGTCAAAAATTTCCCTTATTTTGGGGCAAAATTGCAGAAATTTCACTTATTTCAAGGTAATAAGTCAGAAATTTTCCTTATTTTGGGGAAAAAAGACAGAAATTCCCTTTGTTTTGGGGGAAAAAGAAAGAAATTCCACTTATTTAGAGGCAAAAAAGCAGAAATTCCACTTATTTTGGAGCAAAAATGAAGAAATTTCCCTTTTTTATGGCAAAAAGGTATGCATTCTTCTTATTTTCGGGCAAAAAGGCAGAAATTCCCCGTATTTTGAAGCAAAATTGCAGAAATTCCCCTAATTGTGCGGCAAAAAGGCAGAAATTTCCTATATGTTGGGGCAAAAAAACAGAAATTCTCAATGTTTTGGGGCAAAACTCAGATATTCCATTTATTTTGGGGCAAAATTCCAGAAATTCTCCTTATATGGGACAAAAAGGTAAAAATTTCCCTTATTTTTGGGCGAAAAGGCAGAAATTTCACTTATTTCAGGGTAATAAGTCAGAAATTTTTCTTATTTTGGGGCAAAAAAGATAGAAATTCCCTTTGTATTGGGGGGAAAAGACAGAAATTCCACTTATTTAGAGGTAAAAAGGCTGAAATTCCCCTTATTTTGGAGCAAAAATGAAGAAATTTCCCTTTTTTATGGCAAAAAGGTATGCATTCTTCTTATTTTCGGGCAAAAAGGCAGAAATTCCCCGTATTTTAAAGCAAAATTGCAGAAATTCCCCTAATTGTAGGGCAAAAAGGCACAAATTCCCTATATGTTGGGGCAAAAAAGACAGAAATTCTCCTTATTTTGGCGCAAAACTTAGAAATTCCACTTATTTTGGGGCAAAATTTTAGGAATTTCCCTAATTTTGGGGCAAAATTGCAGAAATTTCACTTATTTTCTGGCAAAATTACAGAAATTTCACTTATTTCAGGGGAAAATGAAAAATTTTCTTATTTTGAGGCAAAAAGGCAGAAATTTCTTTTATTTTGGTACAAAATTGCCGAAATTTTTTTTATTTTGAGCAAAAAGGAAGAAATTTCCCATATTTTGGGGCAAAAATGCAGAAATTCTTCTTATTTTGAGGTAGAAAGGCAGAAATTCCCATTATTTTGGGGCAAAAAGGCAGAAATTCACCTTATTTTGGGGTAAAATTGCAGAAATTTCACATATTGAAGGGCAAAAAGGCAGAAATTAACCTTATTTTGGGGCAAAATTGCAGAAATTTTACTTCTTTCAGGGTAATAAGTTAAAAATTTTCCTTATTTTGAAGCAAAAAAGACAGAAATTCCCTTTGTTTTGGAGGAAAAAGACAGAAATTCGACTTATTTAGAGGCAAAAAGGAAGAAATTCCCCTTATTTTGGAGCAAAAATGAAGAAATTTCAATTTTTTATGGCAAAAGGGTATGCATTCCCCTTATTTTCGGGCAAAAAGGCAGAAATTCTCCGTATTTTTGAGCAAAATTGCAGAAATTCCCCTAATTGTGGGGCAAAAAGGCAGAAATTCCCTATATGTTTGGGCAAAAGGAGAGAAATTCTCCTTATGTTGGGGCAAAACTCAGAAATTCCACTTATTTTGGGGAAAAATTCCAGAAATTTCCCTTATTTTTGGGCAAAATTGCAGAAATGTCACATATTTTGGGGCAAAATTGCAGAAATTTCACTCATTTTAGGGAAAAAAGGCAGAAATTTTCTTTATTTTTGGGCAAAAAGGCAGAAAATCCTAATATTTTGTGGCAAAAATGCAGATATTCCCCTTATTTCAAGGTAAAAAGGATGAAAATCCCCTTATTTGGGGGCAAAAAGTCAAAAATTTCCCTTATTTTGGGGCAAAATTGCAGAAATTTCACTTATTTCAAGGTAATAAGTCAGAAATTCCCCTTATTTTGGGGCAAAAAGACAGAAATTCCCTTTGTTTTGGGGGAAAAAGAAAGAAATTCCACTTATTTAGAGGCAAAAAAGCAGAAATTCCACTTATTTTGGAGCAAAAATGAAGAAATTTCCCTTTTTTATGGCAAAAAGGTATGCATTCTTCTTATTTTCGGGCAAAAAGGCAGAAATTCCCCGTATTTTGGAGCAAAATTGAAGAAATTCCCCTAATTGTGTGGCAAAAAGGTAGAAATTACCTATATGTTGGGGCAAAAAAACAGAAATTCTCCATATTTCGGGGCAAAACTCAGAAATTCCACTTATTTTGGGGCAAAATTCCAGAAATTTCCCTTATTTTGGGGCAAAATTGCAGAAATTTCACTTATTTTGAAGCAAAATTGCAGAAATTTCACTAATTTCTGGGAAAAAAGGCAGAACTTTTCTTATTTTGGGGCAAAAAGGCAGAAATTCCTAATATTTTGTGGCAAAAATGCAGAAATTCCCCTTATTTTGAGGTAAAAAGGCTGAAATTCCCTTTATTTGGGAGCAAAAAAGCAGAAATTTTCCTTATTTTGGGGCAAAATTGCAGAAATTTCACTTATTTCAGGATAAAAAGTCAGAAATTCCCCTTATTTTGGGGCAAAAAAGACAGAAAATCCTTTTGTTTGGGAAAAAAGACAGAAATTCCACTTATTTTGAGGCAAAAAGGCAGAAATTCCCCTTATTTTGGAGCAAAAATAAAGAAATTTCCCTTTTTTATGGCAAAAAGGTATGCATTCCCCTTATTTTCGGGCAAAAAGGCAGAAATTCCCTTTACTTTGGGGCAAAAATCAGAAATTCCCCTTATTTTGGGGCAAAATTGCAGAAATTTCACATATTTTGGGGCAAAATTGCAGAAATTTACCTTATTTTCAGGCAAAATTGCAGAAATTTCCCTTATTTGGGCAAAATTGCAGAAATTTCACTTATTTTCAGGTAAAAAGGCTGAAATTTCCTTTATTTTGGGGCAAAAAGAGAGAAATTCCCCTTATTTGGAGCAAATTAGCAGAAATTTTTCTTATTTTGGGGCAAAAAGGCAGAAATTCCTTATATTTTGGGGCAAAAAGGCAGGAATTCCCCTTATTTTGAGGTAATAAGGCTGAAATTCCTTTTATTTTAGAGCAAAAATGGTGAAATTCACCTTATTTTAGGGTAAAATTGCAGAAATTTCAAATATTTCAGGGCAAAATGCCAGAAAATCCTCTTATTTTGGGGCAAAAAGATGAAATCCCTAATTTTTGGCTAAAATTGAAGAAATTTCACTTATTTCGGGACAAAAAGCAGAAATTCCACTTAATTTCAGGCAAAAAGGCAGAAATGACCCGTATTTTGGCGCAAAATTGCAGAAATTCCCCTAATATTGGTGCAAAAATGCAGAAATTCCCTTTATTTTGGGGCAAAAAGGCAGGAATTCTCCATATTTTGGTGTAAAAAGGCTGAAATTCCCTTTATTTTGAGGTAAAATGCTGAAATTCCCCATATTTTGGGACAAAATGCAGAAATTCCTTTCATTTTGGGCCAAAAAGGCACAAATTTCCCTTATTTTCGGGCAAAATTGCAGAAATTTCATTTATTTCAGGGCAAAAAGTCATAAATTCCCCTTATTTTGGGGCAAAAAGAAGAAATTTCTTTTATTATGGTACAAAATTGAAGAAATTTTTCTTATTTTGGAACAAAAAGTCAGAAATTCCTTGTATTTTGAAGTAAAATTGCAGAAATTCTCATAATTTTTGAGAAAAAAGGCAGAAATTCTACTTATTTTAAGGCAAAGAGACAGAAAATCTCCATTTTTCGGGAGCAAACAGTCAGAAATTCCCCTTATTTTGGGGCAAAATTGCAGAAATTTCATTTACATTGGGGCAAAATTGCAGAAATTTCTTTTATTTTGGGGCAAAATTGCAGAAATTTCAATTATTTCAGGGAAAAAAGGCGGAAATTTTCTTTTTTTGGGGCAAAAAAGCAGAAATTTTTTTTATTTTGTTACAAAATTGCAGAAATTTTTCTTATTTTGGGGCAAAAATTCAGAAATTCCCCATATTTTGGGGCAAAAAGGCAGAAATTCCCCTTATTTTGAGGTAAAAAGGCTGAAATTCCCCATATTTTGGGATAAAATTGCAGAAATTTCCATTATTTGGGGGCAAAAAGGCAGAAAATTCACTTAATTTTGGGTAAAAAGGCAGAAATTCCTCGTATTTTGGAGCAAAATTGAAGAAATTCACCTAATTTTGGTGCAAAAATGCAGAAATTCCCTTTATTTTGGGGGCAAAAAGGCAGAAATTTTCCATATTTTGGGGCAAAAAGGTAGAAATTCCCTTTATTTTGAGGTAATAAGGCTGAAATTCCCCTTATTTTGGGGCAAATAGACAGAAATTTCGTTTATTTTGGAGAAAAGGCAGAAATTGCACTTATTTTGAGTTAAAAAGATGGAAAATCCCCTTATTTTGTGGCAAAAATGAAGAAATTTCCTTTTTTTATGGAAAAAAGGTATACGTTCCCTTTATTTTCGGGCAAAAAGGCAGAAATTCCCTGTATTTTGGAGCAAAATTGCAGAAATTCCTCTAATTTTTGGGCAAAAAGGCAGAAATTCCTTTTATTTTAGGGTAAAACTGCAGACATTTCACTTATTTCGCCGCAAAATGGCAGAAATTTCCCTTATTTTCGCGAAAAAGGCAGAAAATCCCCGTATTTTGGAACAAAATTGCAGAAATTCACCTGATTTTGGGGTAAAAAATACAGTAATTTTCTTTATTTTGGGGCAAAAAGGCAGAAATTCTCCTTATTTTGGGGCAAAAGGCAGAAAGTCCCCTTATTTTAAGGCAAAATTGCACAAATTTCCCTTATTTGGGGGCAAAAAACAGAAATTCCCCTTATTTTGGGGCAAAATTGCAGAAATTTCCTTTATTATGGGGAAAAATTGCAGAAATTTCCCTTATTTTAGGGCAAAATTGCAGAAATTTCACTTATTTCAGAGAAAAAAGCAAAATTTTTTTTTATTTTGGGGAAAAGGCAGAAATTCCCATTATTTTGGGGCAAAAAAACAGAAATTCACCTTATTTTGTGGTAAAAGTGCAGAAATTTCACATATTTCAGGGCAAAAAGGCAGAAATTCCCCTTCTTTTGGGGCAAAAATGAAGAAATTCCCCTTATTTTGGGATAAAATTGCAGAAATTTCCCTTACTTGGGGGCAAAAAGGCAGAAAATCCACTTAATTTCGGGTAAAAAGGCAGAAATTCCTCGTATTTTGGAGCAAAATTGCAGAAACTCCCCTAATATTGGGGCAAAAATGCAGAAATTCCCTTTATTTGGGGCAAAAAGGCAGAAGTTCCTTTTATTTTCGAGAAAAGAGGCAATAATTCCCTGTATTTTGAAGCAAAATTGCAGAAACTCCCCTAATTTTGGGGCAAAAAGTCAGAAATTCCCTTTATTTTGGGGCAAAAATAGAAAAATTCTCCTTATTTTGGGGCAAAAATCAAAAATTTCCCTTATTTTGGGGCAAAATTTTAGAAATTTCTTTTATTTTGTTACAGAATTGCAGAAATTTTTCTTATTTTGTGGCAAAAAGGCAGAAATTACCCATATTTTGGTGCAAAAAGGCTGAAATTCCCCTTATTTTGAGGTAAAATCCTGAAATTCCCCATATTTTGGGGCAAAAAGGCAGAAATTCCCCTCATTTTGAGGCAAAAAGGCACAAATTTCCCATATTTTCGGGCATAATTGCAGGAATTTCATTTAATTCGGGGCAAAAAGTCAGAAATTCCTCTTATTTTGGGGCAAAAAGCAGAAATTTCTTTTATTATGGTACAAAAATAAAAAATTTTCTTTATTTTGGAACAAAAAGGCAAAAATTACCCATATTTTGGGGAAAAAGGCAGAAATTCCCCTTATTTTGAGGTAAAAAGGCTGAAATTCCCGTTATTTTGGTGCAAAAATGCAGAAATTCCCTTTATTTTGGGGCAAAAAGGCAGAAATTCCCTATATTTTAGGCAAAAAGGCAGAAATTCCCTTTATTTTGAGGTAATAAGGCTGAAATTCTTCTTATTTTGGGGCAAAAGGCAGAAATTCCTTTTATTTTAGGGCAAAATTGCAGAAATTTCCCTGATTTGGGGGCAAAAAACAGAAATTCCCCTTATTTTGGGGCAAAATTGCAGAAATTTCCCTTATTATGAGGAAAAATTGCAGAAATTTCCCTTATTTTAGGGCAAAATTGCAGAAATTTCACTTATTTCAGAGAAAAAAAGCAAAAATTTTTCTTATTTTGGGGCAAAGAGGCAGAAATTCCCATTATTTTGGGGCAAAAAGGCAGAAATTCACCTTATTTTGGTGAAAAATTGCAGAAATTTCACATATTTCAGGGCAAAAAGGCAGAAATTCCCCTTATTTTGAAACAAAAATGAAGAAATTCCCCTTATTTTGGGATAAAATTGCAGAAATTTCTCTTATTTGGGGGCAAAAAGGCAGAAAATCCACTTAATTTCGGGTAAAAAGGCAGAAATTCCTCGTATTTTGGAGCAAAATTGCAGAAACTCCCCTAATATTGGGGCAAAAATGCAGAAATTCTTTTAATTTTGAGCAAAAAGGCAGAAGTTCCTTTGATTTTCGGGAAAAGAGGCAGAAATTCCCTGTATTTTGAAGCAATATTGCAGAAACTCCCCTAATTTTGGGGCAAAAAGTCAGAAATTCCCTTTATTTTGGGGCAAAAATAGAAAAATTCTCCTTATTTTGGGGCCAAAATCAGAAATTTCACTTATTTTGGGGCAAAATTTTAGAAATTTCTTTTATTTTGTTACAGACTTGCATAAATTTTTCTTCATTTGTGGCAAAAAGGCAGAAATTCCCCATATTTTGGTGCGAAAAGGCTGAAATTCCCCTTATTTTGAGGTAAAATCCTGAAATTCCCCATATTTTGGGGCAAAAAGGCAGAAATTCCCCTCATTTTGGGGCAAAAAGGCACAAATTTCCCTTATTTTCGGGCATAATTGCAGGAATTTCATTTATTTCAGGGCAAAAAGTCAGAAATTCCTTTTATTTTGGGGCAAAAAGCAGAAATTACTTTTATTTTGATACAAAATTGTAGAAATTTTCCTTATTTTGGAACAAAAAGGCAAAAATTACCCATATTTTGGGGGAAAAGGCAGAAATTCACCTTATTTTGAGGTAAAAAGGCTGAAATTCCCGTTATTTTGGGGCAAAAAGGCAGAAATTCCCTTTACTTTGTGGCAAAAGGGCAGAAATTCCCGTTAATTGGGGCAGAAAAGAAGAAATTTTCCTTATTTAAGGGCAATATCGCAGAAATTCCCCATATTTTGTGGCAAAGAGGCAGAAATTTCCCTTATTTGGAGGTAAAATGCTGAAATTCTCCTTATTTTCGGCAAAAAGGCAAAAATTCCTATTATTTTGGGGCAAAATTGCAGAAATTTCAATTATTTCAGGGCAAAAAGTCAGAAATTTGCCTTATTTTGGGGCAAAAAGAAGAAATTCCCCTAATTTTGGGGCCAAAAACAGAAATTCCCCTTATTTTGGGGTAAAATTGCAGAAATTTCAAATATTTCAGGGCAAAAAGGCAGAAATTCCACTTTATTTCGGACAATAACGCAGAAATTCCCAGTATTTTAAAGCTAAATTTCAGAAATTCCCATTATATTGGTGCAAAAATGCAGAAATTCCCTTTATTTTTGTGCAATAAGGCAGATTTCCCCGTATTTTGAAGCAAAATTGCACATATTCCCCTAATTTTGAGGGAAAATGCAGAAATTCACATTATTTTGGAACAAAAAGACAGAAATTCTCCTTATTTCAGGGCAAAAAGTCAGAAATTCCCCTTATTTTGGGGCAAAATTGCAGAAATTTCCTTTATTTTGGCGCAAAATTGCAGAAATTTCCCTTATTTTGGGGCAAAAATGCAGAAATATCACTTATTTCAGGGAAAAAGCGCAGAAATTTCTTTTATTTTGGGGCAAAAAGGCAGAAATTTCTTTTATTTTGGTACAAAATTGCAGAAATTTTCCTTATTTTGGGGCAAAATTGCAGAAATTCCCCATATTTTGGGGCAAAAAAGGCAGAGATTCCCATTATTATGAGTTAAAATGCTGAAATTCCCCTTATTTGGGGGCAAAAAGACAGAAATTCCCTATATTTTGTGGCAAAAAATGCAGAAATTTCCCTTATTTAGGGGCAAAATTGCAGAAATTTCACTTATTTCAGGGCAAAATTCAAAAATTCCTTTTATTTTGGGGCAAAAAGACAGAAATTCCGTTTATTTTTGGGTAAAAAGGCAGAAATTTCATTTATTTTGAGGTAAGAAGGCAGAAATTCCTCTTATTTTGAAGTAAAAATGAAGAAATTTCCCTTTTTTGTGGCAAAAGGAATACATTCCCCTTATTTTCGGGCAAAAAAGCAGAAATTCCTTGTATTTTGGAGCACAATTGCAGAAAATTACCTAGTTGTGGGGCAAAAAGGCAGAAATTCCCTATATTTTAGGGCAAAAAGACAGAAATTTTGTTTATTGTGGGACAAAACTAAGAAATTCCACTTATTTTGGAGCAAAATTCCAGAAATTTCCCTTATTTTGGAACGAAATTGTAGAAATTTCACTTATTTTGGGGCAAAATTGCAGAAATTTCACTTATTTCAGGTAAAAAAGGCAGAAATTTTTCTTATTTTGTGACAAAAATGCAGAAATTCCCCTTATTTTGAGGTAAAAAGGCTGAAATTCCCCTTATTTGGGGGCAAAAAGGCAGAAATTTTCCAAATTTTGGGGCAAAATTGCAGAAATTTCACTTATTTCAGGGTAATAAGTCAGAAATTTTTTTTATTTTGGGGCAAAAAAGAAAGAAATTCCCTTTGTTTTGGGGGGAAAAAACAGAAATTCCACTTATTTAGAGGCAAAAAAGCAGAAATTCCCCTTATTTTGGAGCAAAAATGAAGAAATTTCCCTTTTTTATGGCAAAAAGATATGCATTCCCTTTATTTTCGGGCAAAAAGGAAGAAATTCCCCGTATTTTGAAGCAAAATTGGAGAAATTCCCCTAATTGTGAAGCAAAAAGACAGAAATTCTCCTTATTTTGGGGCAAAACTCAGAAATTCCACTTATTTTGGGGCAAAATTGCAGAAATTTCACTTATTTTCAGGAAAAAAGGCTGAAATATCCTTTATTTTGGGGCAAAAAGGAAGAAATTCCCCTTATTTTGGGGCAAAATTGCAGAAATTCCCCATATTTTGGGGCAAAAAGGCAGAAATTCCTTATATTTTGGGGCAAAAAGGCAGAAATTCCCCTTATTTTGAGGTAATAAGGCTGAAATTCCCCTTATTTTGGGACAAAAAGGCAGAAATTCCCCTTATTTTAGGGTAAAATTGCAGAAATTTCTAATATTTCAGGGCAAAATGGCAGAAATTTCCCTTATTTTGAAGCAAAAAGATGAAATCCCTAATTTTTGGCTAAAATTGCAGAAATTTCACTTATTTCCGGACAAAAAGGCAGAAATTCCACTTAATTTCGGGCAAAAAGGCAGAAATGACCCGTATTTTGGAGCAAAATTGCAGAAATTCCCCTAATATTGGTTCATAAATGCAGAAATTTCCTTTATTTTGGGGGCAAAAAGGCAGAAATTTTCCATATTTTGGTGCAAAAAGGCTGAAATTCTTCTTATTTTGAGGTAAAATGCTGAAATTCCCCATATTTTGGGGCAAAAGGCAAAAATTCTTCTTTTTTGGGGGCAAAAAGGCACAAATTTTCCTTATTTTTGGGCAAAATTGCAGAAATTTCATTTATTTCACGGCAAAAAGTCAGAAATTCCCCTTATTTTGGGGCAAAAAGCAGAAATTTCTTTTATTATGGTACAAAATTGAAGAAATTTTTCTTATTTTTAAACAAAAAGGCAGAAATTCCCCATATTTTGATGCAAAAGGCCGAAACTATTCTTATTTTGAGGTAAAATGCAGAAATTCCCTTTATTTTGTGGCTACAAGGCAGAAATTCCCCGTATTTTGAAGCAAAATTTCAGAAATTCTCATAATTTTCGGGCAAAAAGGCAGAAATTCTCCTTATTTTGGGGAAAAAAGACAGAAAATATCCTTTTTTCGGGAGAAAACACTCAGAAATTCCCCTTATTTTTGGGCAAAAAGTCAGAAATTCCCCATATTTTGGGGCAAAAAGGAAGAAATTCCCCTTATTTTGAGGTATAAAGTCAGAAATTCCCTATATTTTGGGGCAAAAATAGAGAAATTCTCCTTATTTTGTGGCAAAAATCAAAAATTTCCCTTATTTTGGGGCAAAATTTTAGAAATTTCTTTTATATTGTTACAGACTTGCAGAAATTTTTCTTATTTTGTGGCAAAAAGTCAGAAATTCCCCATATTTTGGTGCAAAAAGGCTGAAATTCCCCTTATTTTGAGGTAAAATCCTGAAATTCCCCATATTTTGGGGCAAAAAGGAAAAAATTCCCCTCATTTTGGGGAAAAACGCACAAATTTCCCTTATTTTCAGGCATAATTGCAGGAATTTCATTTATTTCAGGGCAAAAAGTCAGAAATTCCTCTTATTTTGGGGCAAAAAGCAGAAATTTCTTTTATTTTGATACAAAATTATAGAAATTTTTCTTATTTTAAAACAAAAAGGCAAAAATTACCCATATTTTGGGGAAAAAGGCAGAAATTCCCCTTATTTTGAGGTAAAAAGGCTGAAAATCTTGTTATTTTGGGGCAAAAAGGCAGAAATTTCCTTTACTTTGTGGCAAAAACGCAGAAATTCCCGTTAATTGGGGCACAAAAGCAGAAATTTTCCTTATTTAAGGGCAATAGGGCAGAAATTCCCCATATTTTGTGGCAAAAAGGCAGAAATTCCTTTTATTTGGAGGTAAAATGCTGAAATTCCCCTTATTTTTGGCAAAAAGGAAGAAATTCCTATTATTTTGGGGCAAAATTGCAGAAATTTCAATTATTTCAGGACAAAAAGTCAAAAATTTGCCTTATTTTGGGGCAAAAAGCAGAAATGCCCCTAATTTTAAGACCAAAAACAGAAATTCCCCTTATTTTGGGGTAAAATTGCAGAAATTTCACATATTTCAGGGCAAAAAGGCAGAAATTCCACTTTATTTCGGACAATAACGCAGAAATTCCCCGTATTTTAAAGCTAAATTTCAGAAATTCCCCTTATATTGGTGCAAAAATGCAGAAATTCCATTTATTTTTGTGCAATAAGGCAGATTTCCCCGTATTTTGAAGCAAAATTGCACATATTCCCCTAATTTTTAGGAAAAATGCAGAAATTCACATTATTTTGGAACAAAAAGACAGAAATTCTCCTTATTTCAGGGCAAAAAGTCAGAAATTCCCCTTATATTGGGGAAAAATTGCAGAAATTTCCTTTATTTTGGGGCAAAATTGCAGAAATTTTCCTTATTTTGCGGCAAAATTGCAGAAATTTCACTTATTTCAGGGAGAAAGCGCAGAAATTTCTCTTATTTTGGGGCAAAAAGGCAGAAATTTCTTTTATTTTGGTAAAAAATTGCAGAAATTTTCTTTATTTTGGGGCAAAAATGCAGAAATTCCCCATATTTTGGGGCAAAAAGGCAGAGATTCCCTTTATTTTGTGGCGAAAAGGCAGAAATTTCTCTTATTTTGGGGCAAAATTGCAGAAATTTCACTTATTTCAAGGCAAAATTCAAAAATTCCTTTTATTTTTGGGCAAAAAGACAGAAATTTCGTTTATTTTTGGGTACAAAGGCAGAAATTTCACTTATTTTGAGGTAAGAAGGCAGAAATTCCTCTTATTTTGGGGCAAAAATGAAGAAATTTCCCTTTTATGTGGCAAAAGGTATATATTCCCCTTATTTTCGGGCAAAAAAGCAGAAATTCCCCGTTTTTTTGGAGCACAATTGCAGAAAATCCCCTAATTGTGGGGCAAAAATGCAGAAATTCCCTATATGTTGGGGCAAAAAGACAGAAATTCTCCTTATTTTGGGGCAAAACTCAGAAATGTCCCTTATTTTGGTGCAAAATTGCAGAAATTTCACTTATTTCAGGTAAAAAAGGCAGAAATTTTTCTTATTTTGGGGCAAAAAGGCAGAAATTCCTAATATTTTGTGGCAAAAATGCAGAAATTCCCCTTATTTTGAGGTAAAAAGGCTGAAATTCCCCTTATTTGGGGGCAAAAACGCAGAAATTTCTCTTAAGTTGGGGCAAAATTGCAGAAATTTCACTTATTTCAGGGTAATAAGTCAGAAATTTTCCTTATTTTGGGGCAATAAAGACAGAAATTCTCTTTGTTTTGGAAGGAAAAGACAGAAATTCCACTTATTTAGAGGCAAAAAGGCAGAAATTTTCCTTCTTTTGGAGCAAAATTGCAGAAATTCCCCTAATTGTGGGGCAAAAAATCAGAAATTCCCTATATGTTGGGGCAAAAAGACAGAAATTCTTTTTATTTTGGGGCAAAACTCAGAAATTCCACTTATTTTGGGGCCAAATTGCAGGAATTTACCTTATTTTGGGGCAAAATTGCAGAAATTTTCCTTATTTGGGCAAAAAGGCAGAAATTTCACTTATTTTCAGGTAAAAAGACTGAAATATCCTTTATTTTGGGGCAAAAAGGAAGAAATTCCTCTTATTTTGGGGCAAAATTGCAAAAATTTTCCTTATTTTGAGGCAAAAAGGCAGAAATTCCTAATATTTCGTGGCAAAAATGCAGAAATTCCCCTTATTTTGAGGTAAAAAGGCTGAAATTCCCCTTATTTGGGGGCAAAAAGGCAGAAATTTCCCTTATTTTGGGGCAAAATTGAAGAAATTTCACTTATTTCAGGGTATTAAGTCAGAAATTTTCCTTATTTTGGGGCAAAAAAGACAGAAATTCCCTTTGTTTTGGGGGAAAAAGACAGAAATTCCACTTATTTAGAGGCAAAAAGGCAGAAATTCCCCTTATTTTGGAGCAAAAATGAAGAAATTTCCCTTTTTTATGGCAAAAAGATATGCATTCTTCTTATTTTCGGGCAAAAAGGCAGAAATTCCCCGTATTTTGGAGCAAAATTGCAGAAATTCTTCTAATTGTGGGGCAAAAAGGCAGAAATTCCCTATATGTTGGGGCAAAAAGACAGAAATTCTCCTTATTTTGGGGCAAAACTCAGAAATTCCATTTATTTTGGGGCAAAATTGCAGGAATTTACCTTATTTTGGGGCAAAAAACAGAAATTTCCCTTTTGTGGGGCAAAATTGCACAAATTTCACTTATTTTCAGGTAAAAAGGCTGAAATATCCTTTATTTTGGAGCAAAAAAAAGAAATTCTCCATATTTTGGGGCAAAATTGCAGAAATTTTCCTTATTTGGGGGCAAAAAGGCAGAAATTCCCCTTATTTTGGGACAAAAAGGCAGAAATTCCTGTTATTTTGAGGTAAAATTTCAGAAATTTCAAATATTTCAGGGCAAAATGGCAGAAATTTCCCTTATTTTGGGGCAAAAAGATGAAATCCCTAATTTTTGGCTAAAATTGCAGAAATTTCACTTATTTCCAGACAAAAAGGCAGAAATTCCACTTTATTTCGGGCAAAAAGGCAGAAATGACCCGTATTTTGGAGCAAAATTGGAGAAATTCACCTAATATTGGTGCAAAAATGCAGAAATTCCCTTTATTTTGGGGGCAAAAAGGCAGAAATTTTCCATATTTTGGTGCAAAAAGGCTGAAATTCCCCTTATTTTGAGGTAAAATCCTGAAATTCCCCATATTTTGGGGCAAAAAGGAAAAAATTCCCCTCATTTTGGGGAAAAATGCACAAATTTCCCTTATTTTCAGGCATAATTGCAGGAATTTCATTTATTTCAGGGTAAAAAGTCAGAAATTCCTTTTATTTTGGGGCAAAAAGCAGAAATTTCTTTTATTTTGATACAAAATTATAGAAATTTTTCTTATTTTAAAACAAAAAGGCAAAAATTACCCATATTTTGGGGAAAAAGGCAGAAATTCCCCTTATTTTGAGGTAAAAAGGCTGAAAATCTTGTTATTTTGGGGCAAAAAGGCAGAAATTTCCTTTACTTTGTGGCAAAAACGCAGAAATTCCCGTTAATTGGGGCACAAAAGCAGAAATTTTCCTTATTTAAGGGCAATAGGGCAGAAATTCCCCATATTTTGTGGCAAAAAGGCAGAAATTCCTTTTATTTGGAGGTAAAATGCTGAAATTCCCCTTATTTTTGGCAAAAAGGAAGAAATTCCTATTATTTTGGGGCAAAATTGCAGAAATTTCAATTATTTCAGGACAAAAAGTCAAAAATTTGCCTTATTTTGGGGCAAAAAGCAGAAATGCCCCTAATTTTAAGACCAAAAACAGAAATTCCCCTTATTTTGGGGTAAAATTGCAGAAATTTCACATATTTCAGGGCAAAAAGGCAGAAATTCCACTTTATTTCGGACAATAACGCAGAAATTCCCCGTATTTTAAAGCTAAATTTCAGAAATTCCCCTTATATTGGTGCAAAAATGCAGAAATTCCATTTATTTTTGTGCAATAAGGCAGATTTCCCCGTATTTTGAAGCAAAATTGCACATATTCCCCTAATTTTTAGGAAAAATGCAGAAATTCACATTATTTTGGAACAAAAAGACAGAAATTCTCCTTATTTCAGGGCAAAAAGTCAGAAATTCCCCTTATATTGGGGAAAAATTGCAGAAATTTCCTTTATTTTGGGGCAAAATTGCAGAAATTTTCCTTATTTTGCAGCAAAATTGCAGAAATTTCACTTATTTCAGGGAGAAAGCGCAGAAATTTCTCTTATTTTGGGGCAAAAAGGCAGAAATTTCTTTTATTTTGGTACAAAATTGCAGAAATTTTCTTTATTTTGGGGCAAAAATGCAGAAATTCCCCATATTTTGGGGCAAAAAGGCAGAGATTCCCTTTATTTTGTGGCGAAAAGACAGAAATTTCTCTTATTTTGGGGCAAAATTGCAGAAATTTCACTTATTTCAAGGCAAAATTCAAAAATTCCTTTTATTTTTGGGCAAAAAGAAATTTCGTTTATTTTTGGGTAAAAAGGCAGAAATTTCACTTATTTTGAGGTAAGAAGGCAGAAATTCCTCTTATTTTGGGGCAAAAATGAAGAAATTTCCCTTTTATGTGGCAAAAGGTATATATTCCCCTTATTTTCGGGCAAAAAAGCAGAAATTCCCCGTTTTTTTGGAGCACAATTGCAGAAAATCCCCTAATTGTGGGGCAAAAATGCAGAAATTCCCTATATGTTGGGGCAAAAAGACAGAAATTCTCCTTATTTTGGGGCAAAACTCAGAAATGTCCCTTATTTTGGTGCAAAATTGCAGAAATTTCACTTATTTCAGGTAAAAAAGGCAGAAATTTTTTTTATTTTGGGGCAAAAAGGCAGAAATTCCTAATATTTTGTGGCAAAAATGCAGAAATTCCCCTTATTTTGAGGTAAAAAGGCTGAAATTCCCCTTATTTGGGGTCAAAAACGCAGAAATTTCTCTTAACTTGGGGCAAAATTGCAGAAATTTCACTTATTTCAGGGTAATAAGTCAGAAATTTTCCTTATTTTGGGGCAATAAAGACAGAAATTCTCTTTGTTTTGAAAGGAAAAGACAGAAATTCCACTTATTTAGAGGCAAAAAGGCAGAAATTTTCCTTCTTTTGGAGCAAAATTGCAGAAATTCCCCTAATTGTGGGGCAAAAAAGCAGAAATTCCCTATATGTTGGGGCAAAAAGACAGAAATTCTTTTTATTTTGGGGCAAAACTCAGAAATTCCACTTATTTTGGGGCCAAATTGCAGGAATTTACCTTATTTTGGGGCAAAATTGCAGAAATTTTCCTTATTTGGGCAAAAAGGCAGAAATTTCACTTATTTTCAGGTAAAAAGACTGAAATATCCTTTATTTTGGGGCAAAAAGGAAGAAATTCCTCTTATTTTGGGGCAAAATTGCAAAAATTTTCCTTATTTTGAGGCAAAAAGGCAGAAATTCCTAATATTTCGTGGCAAAAATGCAGAAATTCCCCTTATTTTGAGGTAAAAAGGCTGAAATTCCCCTTATTTGGGGGCAAAAAGGCAGAAATTTCCCTTATTTTGGGGCAAAATTGAAGAAATTTCACTTATTTCAGGGTATTAAGTCAGAAATTTTCCTTATTTTGGGGCAAAAAAGACAGAAATTCCCTTTGTTTTGGGGGAAAAAGACAGAAATTCCACTTATTTAGAGGCAAAAAGGCAGAAATTCCCCTTATTTTGGAGCAAAAATTAAGAAATTTCCCTTTTTTATGGCAAAAAGATATGCATTCTTCTTATTTTCGGGCAAAAAGGCAGAAATTCCCCGTATTTTGGAGCAAAATTGCAGAAATTCTTCTAATTGTGGGGCAAAAAGGCAGAAATTCCCTATATGTTGGGGCAAAAAGACAGAAATTCTCCTTATTTTGGGGCAAAACTCAGAAATTCCATTTATTTTGGGGCAAAATTGCAGGAATTTACCTTATTTTGGGGCAAAAAACAGAAATTTCCCTTTTGTGGGGCAAAATTGCACAAATTTCACTTATTTTCAGGTAAAAAGGCTGAAATATCCTTTATTTTGGAGCAAAAAAAAGAAATTCTCCATATTTTGGGGCAAAATTGCAGAAATTTTCCTTATTTGGGGGCAAAAAGGCAGAAATTCCCCTTATTTTGGGACAAAAAGGCAGAAGTTCCTGTTATTTTGAGGTAAAATTTCAGAAATTTCAAATATTTCAGGGCAAAATGGCAGAAATTTCCCTTATTTTGGGGCAAAAAGATGAAATCCCTAATTTTTGGCTAAAATTGCAGAAATTTCACTTATTTCCAGACAAAAAGGCAGAAATTCCACTTTATTTCGGGCAAAAAGACAGAAATGACCCGTATTTTGGAGCAAAATTGGAGAAATTCACCTAATATTGGTGCAAAAATGCAGAAATTCCCTTTATTTTGGGGGCAAAAAGGCAGAAACTTTCCATATTTTGGTGCAAAAAGGCTGAAATTCCCCTTATTTTGAGGTAAAATCCTGAAATTCCCCATATTTTGGGGCAAAAAGGAAAAAATTCCCCTCATTTTGGGGAAAAAACGCACAAATTTCCCTTATTTTCAGGCATAATTGCAGGAATTTCATTTATTTCAGGGTAAAAAGTCAGAAATTTCTTTTATTTTGGGGCAAAAAGCAGAAATTTCTTTTATTTTGATACAAAATTATAGAAATTTTCCTTATTTTAAAACAAAAAGGCAAAAATTACCCATATTTTGGGGAAAAAGGCAGAAATTCCCCTTATTTTGAGGTAAAAAGGCTGAAAATCTTGTTATTTTGGGGCAAAAAGGCAGAAATTTCCTTTACTTTGTGGCAAAAACGCAGAAATTCCCGTTAATTGGGGCACAAAAGCAGAAATTTTCCTTATTTAAGGGCAATAGGGCAGAAATTCCCCATATTTTGTGGCAAAAAGGCAGAAATTCCTTTTATTTGGAGGTAAAATGCTGAAATTCCCCTTATTTTTGGCAAAAAGGAAGAAATTCCTATTATTTTGGGGCAAAATTGCAGAAATTTCAATTATTTCAGGACAAAAAGTCAAAAATTTGCCTTATTTTGGGGCAAAAAGCAGAAATGCCCCTAATTTTAAGACCAAAAACAGAAATTCCCCTTATTTTGGGGTAAAATTGCAGAAATTTCACATATTTCAGGGCAAAAAGGCAGAAATTCCACTTTATTTCGGACAATAACGCAGAAATTCCCCGTATTTTAAAGCTAAATTTCAGAAATTCCCCTTATATTGGTGCAAAAATGCAGAAATTCCATTTATTTTTGTGCAATAAGGCAGATTTCCCCGTATTTTGAAGCAAAATTGCACATATTCCCCTAATTTTTAGGAAAAATGCAGAAATTCACATTATTTTGGAACAAAAAGACAGAAATTCTCCTTATTTCAGGGCAAAAAGTCAGAAATTCCCCTTATATTGGGGAAAAATTGCAGAAATTTCCTTTATTTTGGGGCAAAATTGCAGAAATTTTCCTTATTTTGCGGCAAAATTGCAGAAATTTCACTTATTTCAGGGAAAAAGCGCAGAAATTTCTCTTATTTTGGGGCAAAAAGGCAGAAATTTCTTTTATTTTGGTACAAAATTGCAGAAATTTTCTTTATTTTGGGGCAAAAATGCAGAAATTCCCCATATTTTGGGGCAAAAAGGCAGAGATTCCCTTTATTTTGTGGCGAAAAGGCAGAAATTTCTCTTATTTTGGGGCAAAATTGCAGAAATTTCACTTATTTCAAGGCAAAATTCAAAAATTCCTTTTATTTTTGGGCAAAAAGAAATTTCGTTTATTTTTGGGTAAAAAGGCAGAAATTTCACTTATTTTGAGGTAAGAAGGCAGAAATTCCTCTTATTTTGGGGCAAAAATGAAGAAATTTTCCTTTTATGTGGCAAAAGGTATATATTCCCCTTATTTTCGGGCAAAAAAGCAGAAATTCCCCGTTTTTTTGGAGCAAAATTGCAGAAAATCCCCTAATTGTGGGGCAAAAATGCAGAAATTCCCAATATGTTGGGGCAAGAAGACAGAAATTCTCCTTATTTTGGGGCAAAACTCAGAAATGTCCCTTATTTTGGTGCAAAATTGCAGAAATTTCACTTATTTCAGGTAAAAAAGGAAGAAATTTTTCTTATTTTGGGGCAAAAAGGCAGAAATTCCTAATATTTTGTGGCAAAAATGCAGAAATTCCCCTTATTTTTGAGGTAAAAAGGCTGAAATTCCCCTTATTTGGAGGCAAAAAGGCAGAAATTTCCCTTATTTTGGGACAAACTTGAAGAAATTTCACTTATTTCAGGGTTTTAAGTCAGAAATTTTCCTTATTTTGGGGCAAAAAAGACAGAAATTCCCTTTGTTTTGGGGGAAAAAGACAGAAATTCCACTTATTTAGAGGCAAAAAGGCAGAAATTCCCCTTATTTTGGAGCAAAAATGAAGAAATTTCCCTTTTTTATGGCAAAAAGATATGCATTCTTCTTATTTTCGGGCAAAAAGGCAGAAATTCCCCGTATTTTGGAGCAAAATTGCAGAAATTCTTCTAATTGTGGGGCAAAAAGGCAGAAATTCTCTATATGTTGGGGCAAAAAGACAGAAATTCTCCTTATTTTGGGGCAAAACTCAGAAATTCCACTTATTTTGGGGCAAAATTGCAGGAATTTACCTTATTTTGGGGCAAAATTGCAGAAATTTCCCTTTTGTGGGGCAAAATTGCACAAATTTCACTTATTTTCAGGTAAAAAAGCTGAAATATCCTTTATTTTGGACCAAAAAGGAAGAAATTCCCCATATTTTGGGGCAAAATTGCAGAAATTTTCCTTATTTGGGGGCAAAAGGTAGAAATTCCCCTTATTTTGGGACAAAAGGCAGAAATTTCTCTTATTTTGAGGTAAAATTGCAGAAATTTCAAATATTTCAGGGCAAAATGGCAGAAATTTCCCTTATTTTGGGGCAAAAAGATGAAATCCCTAATTTTTGGTTAAAATTGCAGAAATTTCACTTATTTCCAGACAAAAAGGCAGAAATTCCACTTTATTTCGGGCAAAAAGGCAGAAATGACCCGTATTTTGGAGCAAAATTGGAGAAATTCACCTAATATTGGTGCAAAAATGCAGAAATTCCCTTTATTTTGGAGGCAAAAAGGCAGAAACTTTCCATATTTTGGTGCAAAAAGGCTGAAATTCTTCTTATTTTGAGGTAAAATGCTGAAATTCCCCATATTTTGGGGCAAAAGGCAAAAATTCTTCTTATTTTGGGGCAAAAAAGCACAAATTTCCCTTATTTTCGGGCAAAATTGCAGAAATTTCATTTATTTCAGGGCAAAAAGTCAGAAATTCCCCTTATTTTGGGGCAAAAAGCAGAAATTTCTTTTAATATGGTACAAAAATGAAGAAATTTTCCTCATTTTGAAACAAAAAGGCAGAAATTCCCCATATTTGGGGCAAAAGGCAGAAATTATTCTTATTTTCATGTAAATGCAGAAATTCCCTTTATTTTGGGGCTAAAAGGCAGAAATTCCCCGTATTTTGAAGCAAAATTGCAGAAATTCTCATAATTTTCGGGCAAAAAGGCAGAAATTCTCCTTATTTTGGGGCAAAAAGACAGAAAATCTCTTTTTTTCGGGAGTAAACAGTCAGAAATTCCCGTTATTTTGGGGCAAAATTGCAGAAATTTCCTTTACATTGGGGCAAAATTGCAGAAATTTCCCTTATTTTGGGGCAAAATTGCAGAAATTTCACTTATTTCAGGGAAAAAAGGCAGAAATTTTCTTTTTTGGGGGCAAAAAGGCAGAAATTTTTTTTATTTTGTAACAAAATTGCAGAAATTTTTCTTATTTTGGGGCAAAAATTCAGAAATTCCCCATATTTTGGGGCAAAAAGGCAGAAATTCCCCTTATTTTGAGGTAAAAAGGCTGAAATTCCCCATATTTTGGGATAAAATTGCAGAAATTTCCATTATTTGGGGGCAAAAAGGCAGAAAATCCACTTAATTTCGGGTAAAAAGGCAGAAATTCCTCGTATTTTGGAGCATAATTGCAGAAATTCACCTAATATTGGTGCAAAAATGCAGAAATTCCCTTTATTTTTAGGGAAAAAGGCAGAAATTTTCCATATTTTGGGGCAAAAGGCAGAAATTCCCTTTATTTTGAGGTAATAAGGCTGAAATTCCCCTTATTTTGGGGCAAAAAGACAGAAATTTCATTTATTTTGGGGAAAAGGCAGAAATTGCACTTATTTTGAGTCAAAAAGATGGAAAATCCCCTTATTTTGGGGCAAAAATGAAGAAATTTCCTTTTTTTATCGCAAAAAGGTATACGTTCCCTTTATTTTCGGGAAAAAAGGCAGAAATTCCCCGTATTTTGGAGTAAAATTGCAGAAATTCCCCTAATTTTTGGGCAAAAAGGCAGAAATTTCCCTTATTTTGGAGTAAAACTACAGAAATTTCACTTATTTCGTCACAAAATGGCAGTAATTCCCCTTATTTTTGGCGAAAAAGGCAGAAAATCCCCATATTTTGGAGCAAAATTGCAGATATTCACCTGATTTTGGGGTAAAAAATACAGTAATTTTCTTTATTTTGGGGCAAAAAGGCAGAAATTCTCCTTATTTTGGGGCAAAAGGGACAAATTCCCCTTATTTTAGGGCAAAATTGCAGAAATTTTCTTTATTGTGGGGCAAAAAACAGAAATTTCCCTTATTTTAGGGCAAAATTGCAGAAATTTCACTTATTTCAGAGAAAAAAGCAAAAATTTTTCTTATTTTGGGGCAAAAAGGCAGAAATTCCCATTATATTGGGGCAAAGAGACAGAAATTCACCTTATTTTTGGGTAAAATTGCAGAAATTTCACATATTTCAGGGCAAAAAGGCAGAAATTCCTTTTATTTTGGGGTAAAAAGGCAGAAATTCCCCTTATTTTGGGATAAAATTGCAGAAATTTCCCTTATTTGGGGGCAAAAAGGCAGAAAATCCACTTAATTTCGGGTAAAAAGGCAGAAATTCCTCGTATTTTGGAGCAAAATTGCAGAAATTCCCCTAATATTGGGGCAAAAATGCAGAAATTCCCTTTATTTGGGGCAAAAAGGCAGAAGTTCCTTTTATTTTTTGGGAAAAGAGGCAGAAATTCCCTGTATTTTGAAGCAAAATTGCAGAAACTCCCCTAATTTTGGGGCAAAAAGGCAGAAATTCCCTTTATTTTGGGGCAAAAATAGAAAAATTCTCCTTATTTTAAGGCAAAAATCAGAAATTTTTCTTATCTTGGGGCAAAATTTTAGAAATTTCTTATATTTTGTTACAGACTTGCAAAAATTTTTCTTATTTTGTGGCAAAAAGGCAGAAATTCCCCATATTTTGGTGCAAAAAGGCTGAAATTCGACTTATTTTGAGGTAAAATCCTGAAATTCCCCATATTTTGGGGCAAAAAGGCAGAAGTTCCCCTCATTTTGGGGCAAAAAGGCACAAATTTCCCTTATTTTCGGGCATAATTGCAGGAATTTCATTTAATTCAGGGCAAAAAGTCAGAAATTCCCCTTATTTTGGGGCAAAAAGCAGAAATTTCTTTTATTTTGATACAAAATTGTAGAAATTTTATTTATTTTGGAACAAAAACAAAATTACCCATATTTTGAGGAAAAAGGCAGAAATTCCCCTTATTTTGAGGTAAAAAGGCTGAAATTCCCGTTATTTTGGGGCAAAAAGGCAGAAATTCCCTTTACTTTGTGGCAAAAAGGCAGAAATTCCCGTTAATTGGGGCAGAAAAGCAGAAATTTTCCTTATTTAAGGGCAATAGAGCAGAAATTCCCCATATTTTGTGGCAAAAAGGCAGAAATTCCCCTTATTTGGAGGTAAAATGCTGAAATTCCCCTTATTTTCGGCAAAAAGGCAGAAATTCCTATTATGTTGGGGCAAAATTGCAGAAATTTCAATTATTTCAGGGCAAAAAGTCAGAAATTTGCCTTATTTTGGGGCAAAAAGAAGAAATTCCCTTAATTTTGGGGCCAAAAACAGAAATTCCCCTTATTTTGGGGTAAAATTGCAGAAATTTCAAATATTTCAGGGCAAAAAGGCAGAAATTCCACTATATTTCGGGCAATAACGCAGAAATTCCCCGTATTTTAAAGCTAAATTTCAGAAATTCCCCTTATATTGGTGCAAAAATGCAGAAATTCCCTTTATTTTTGTGCAATAAGGCAGATTTCCTCGTATTTTGAAGCAAAATTGCACATATTCCCCTAATTTTGAGGGAAAATGCAGAAATTCACATTATTTTGGAACAAAAAGACAGAAATTCTCCTTATTTCAGGGCAAAAAGTCAGAAATTTCCCTTATTTTGGGGCAAAATTGCAGAAATTTCACTTATTTCAGGGAAAAAACGCAGAAATTTCTCTTATTTTGGGGCAAAAAGGCAGAAATTTCTTTTATTTTGGTACAAAATTGCAGAAACTTTCTTTATTTTGGGGCAAAAATGCAGAAATTCCCCATATTTGGGGGCAAAAAGGAAGAGATTCCCCTTATTATGAGGTAAAATGCTGAAATTCCCCTTATTTTGGGGAAAAAAGACAGAAATTCCCTTTATTTTGTGGCAAAAAGGCAGAAATTTCCCTTATTTTGGGGCAAAATTGCAGAAATTTCACTTATTTCAGGGCAAAATACAAAAATTCCTTTTATTTTGAAGCAAAAAGACAGAAATTTCATTTATTTTTGGGTAAAAGGGCAGAAATTTCACTTATTTTGAGGTAAGAAGGCAGAAATTCCTCTTATTTTGGGGCAAAAATGAAGAAATTTTTTCTCTTTTGTGGCAAAAGTTATACATACCCCTTATTTTAGGGCAAAAAAGCAGAAATTCCCCGATTTTTGGAGCACAATTGCAGAAAATCCCCTAATTGTGGGGCAAAAAGGCAGAAATCCCTATATGTTGGGGCAAAAAGACAGAAATTCTCCTTATTTGGGGGCAAAATTCAGAAATTCCACTTATTTTGGGGCAAAATTCCAGAAATTTCTTTTATTTTGGGGCAAAATTTCAGAAATTTTTCACTTATTTTGGTGCAAAATTGCAGAAATTCCCCATATTTTGGGGCAAAAAGGCAGAAATTCCTTATATTTTGGGGCAAAAAGGCAGAAATTCCCCTTATTTTGAGGTAATAAGGCTGAAATTCCCCTTATTTGGGGGCAAAAAGGCAGAAATTTCCCTTATTTTGGGGCAAAATTGCAGAAATTTCACTTATTTCAGGGTAATAAGTCAGAAATTTTCCTTATTTGGGGCAAAAAAGACAGAAATTCTCTTTATTTTGGGGGGAAAAGACAGAAATTCCACTTATTTAGAGGCAAAAAGGCAGAAAGTTCAATTATTTTGGAGCAAAAATGAAGAAATTTCCCTTTTTATGGCAAAAAGATATGCATTCCCCTTATTTTCAGGCAAAAAGGCAGAAATTCCTTGTATTTTGGAGCAAAATTGCAGAAATTCCCCTAATTGTGGGGCAAAAAGGTAGAAATTCCCTATATGTTGGAGCAAAAAGACAGAAATTCTCCTTATTTTGGGGCAAAATTCAGAAATTCCACTTATTTTGGGGCCAAATTGCAGGAATTTACCCTATTTTTCGGGCAAAATTGCAGAAATTTTTTTTTGGGGCAAAATTGCAGAAATTTCACTTATTTTCAGGTAAAAAGGCTGAAATATCCTTTATTTTGGGGCAAAAAGGAAGAAATTCCCCTTATTTTGGGGCAAAATTGCAGAAATTCCCCATATTTTGGGGCAAAAAGGCAGAAATTCCTTATATTTTGGGGCAAAAAGGCAGAAATTCCCCTTATTTTGAGGTAATAAGGCTGAAATTCCCCTTATTTGGGGGCAAAAAGGCAGAAATTTCCCTTATTTTAGCGCAAAATTGCAGAAATTTCACTTATTTCAGGGTAATAAGTCAGAAATTTTCCTTATTTTGGGGCAAAAAAGACAGAAATTCCCTTTATTTTGGGGGGAAAAGACAGAAATTCCACTTATTTAGGGGCAAAAAGGCAGAAATTCCATTTTGGAGCAAAAATGAAGAAATTTCCCTTTTTATGGCAAAAAGATATGCATTCCCCTTATTTCAGACAAAAAGGCAGAAATTCCACGTATTTTGGAGCAAAATTGCAGAAATTCCCCTAATTGTGCAGCAAAAAGGTAGAAATTCCCTATATGTTGGAGCAAAAAGACAGAAATTCTCCTTATTTTGGGGCAAAACTTAGAAATTCCACTTATTTTGGGGCCAAATTGCAGGAATTTACCTTATTTTGGGGAAAAATTGCAGAAATTTTCCTTATTTGGGGCAAAATTGCAGAAATTTCACTTATTTTCAGGTAAAAAGGCTGAAATATCCTTTATTTTAAGGCAAAAAGGAAGAAATTCCCCTTATTTTGGGGCAAAATTGCAGAAATTCCCCATATTTTGGGGCAAAAAGGCAGAAATTTCTTATATTTTAGGGCAAAAAGGCAGAAATTCCCCTTATTTTGAGGTAATAAGGCTGAAATTCCCCTTATTTTGGGACAAAAAGGCAAAAAATCTGCTTATTTTGGGGTAAAATTGCAGAAATTTCAAATATTTCAGGGCAAAATGGCAGAAATATCCCTTATTTTGGGGCAAAAAGATGAAATCCCTAATTTTTGGCTAAAATTGCAGAAATTTCACTTATTTCCGGACAAAAAGGCAGAAATTCCACTTAATTTCGGGCAAAAAAGCAGAAATGACCCGTATTGTGGAGCAAAATTGCAGAAATTCCCCTAATATTGGTGCATAAATGCAGAAATTCCCTTTATTTTCGGGGCAAAAAGGCAGAAATTTTCCATATTTTGGTGCAAAAAGGCTGAAATTCTTCTTATTTTGAGGTAAAATGCTGAAATTCCCCATATTTTGGGGCAAAAGGCAAAAATTCTTCTTTTTTGGGGGCAAAAAGGCACAAATTTTTCTTATTTTTGGGCAAAATTGCAGAAATTTCATTTATTTCAGAGCAAAAAGTCAGAAATTCCCCTTATTTTGGGGCAAAAAGAAGAAATTTCTTTTATTATGGTACAAAATTGAAGAAATTTTTATTTTTAAACAAAAAGGCAGAAATTTTCCATATTTGGGGAAAAAGGCAGAAATTATTCTTATTTTGAGGTAAAATGCAGAAATTCCCTTTATTTTGGGGCTAAAAGGCAGAAATTCCCCGTATTTTGAAGCAAAATTGCAGAAATTCTCATAATTTTCAGGCAAAAAGGCAGAAATTCTCCTTATTTTGGGGCAAAAAGACAGAAAATCTCCTTTTTTTGGGAGCAAACAGTCAGAAATTCCCCTTATTTTGGGTCAAAATTGCAGAAATTTCCTTTTCATTGGGGCAAAATTGCAGAAATTTCCCTTATTTTGGGGCAAAATTGCAGAAATTTCACTTATTTCAGGGAAAAAAGGCAGAAATTTTCTTTTTTGGGGCAAAAAGGCAGAAATTTTATTATTTTGTTACAAAATTGCAGAAATTTTTCTTATTTTGGGGCAAAAATTCAGAAATTCCCCGTATTTTGGGGAAAAAGGCAGAAATTCCCCTTATTTTGAGGTAAAAAGGCTGAAATTCCCCATAATTTGGGATAAAATTGCAGAAATTTCCCTTATTTGGGGGCAAAAAGGCAGAAAATCCACTTAATTTCGGGTAAAAAGGCAGAAATTCCTCGTATTTTGGAGCAAAATTGCAGAAATTCACCTAATATTGGTGCAAAAATGCAGAAATTCCCTTTATTTTTTGGGAAAAAGGCAGAAATTTTCCATATTTTGGGGCAAAAAGGCAGAAATTCCCTTTATTTTGAGGTAATAAGGCTGAAATTCCCCTTATTTTGGGGCAAAAAGACAGAAATTTCGTTTATTTTGGGGAAAAGGCAGAAATTGCACTTATTTTGAGTCAAAAAGGTGGAAAATCTTCTTATTTTGGGGCAAAAATGAAGAAATTTCCTTTTTTATGGCAAAAAGTTATACGTTCCCTTTATTTTCGGGAAAAAAGGCAGAAATTCCCCGTATTTTGGAGTAAAATTGCAGAAATACCCCTAATTTTTAAGCAAAAAGGCAGAAATTCCCCTTATTTTGGGGTAAAACTACAGAAATTTCACTTATTTCGCTGCATAATGGCAGAAATTCCCCTTATTTTTGGCGAAAAAAACAGAAAATCCCCATATTTTGGAGCAAAATTGCAGATATTCACCTGATTTGGGGTAAAAAATACAGTAATTTTCTTTATTTTGGGGCAAAAAGGCAGAAATTCTCCTTATTTTGGGGCAAAAGGCACAAATTCCCCTTATTTTAGGGCAAAATTGCAGAAATTTCCCTTATTTGGGGGCAAAAAACAGAAATTTCCCTTATTTTAGGGCAAAATTGCAGAAATTTCACTTATTTCAGAGAAAAAAGCAAAAATTTTTCTTATTTTGGGGCAAAAAGGCAGAAATTCCCATTATTTTGGGACAAAGAGGCAGAAATTCACCTTATTTTGGGGTAATATTGCAGAAATTTTACATATTTCAGAGCAAAAAGGCAGAAATTCCCCTTATTTTGGGGTAAAAAGGCAGAAATTCCCCTTATTTTGGAGCAAAATTGCAGAAACTCCCCTAATTTTGGGGCAAAAAGGCAGAAATTCCCTTTTTGGGGGCAAAAATAGAAAAATTCTCCTTATTTTGGGGCAAAAATCAGAAATTTCCCTTATTTTGGGGCAAAATTTTAGAAATTTCTTTTATTTTGTTACAGACTTGCAGAAATTTTTCTTATTTTGTGGCAAAAAGGCAGAAATTCCCCATATTTTGGTGCAAAAAGGCTGAAATTCGACTTATTTTGAGGTAAAATCCTGAAATTCCCCATATTTTGGGGCAAAAAGGCAGAAATTCCCCTCATTTGGGGGCAAAAAGGCACAAATTTCCCTTATTTTCGGGCATAATTGCAGGAATTTCATTTAATTCAGGGCAAAAAGTCAGAAATTCCTCTTATTTTGGGGCAAAAAGCAGAAATTTCTTTTATTATGGTGCAAAAATAAAAAATTTTCTTTATTTTGGAACAAAAGGGCAAAAATTACCCATATTTTGGGGAAAAAGGCAGAAATTCCCCTTATTTTGAGGTAAAAAGGCTGAAATTCCCGTTATTTTGGGGCAAAAAGGCAGAAATTCCCTTTACTTTGTGGCAAAAAGGTAGAAATTCCCGTTAATTCTGGCAGAAAAGCAGAAATTTTCCTTATTTAAGGGCAATAGGGCAGAAATTCCCCATATTTTGTGGCAAAAAGGCAGAAATTCCCCTTATTTGGAGGTAAAATGCTGAAATTCCCCTTATTTTCGGCAAAGAGGCAGAAATTCCTATTATTTTGGGACAAAATTGCAGAAATTTCAATTATTTCAGGGCAAAAAGTCAGAAATTTACCTTATTTTGGGGCAAAAAGCAGAAATTCCCCTAATTTTGGGGCCAAAAACAGAAATTCCCCTTATTTTGGGGTAAAATTGCAGAAATTTCAAATATTTCAGGGCAAAAAGGCAGAAATTCCACTTTATTTCGGACAATAACGCAGAAATTCCCCGTATTTTAAAGCTAAATTTCAGAAATTACCCTTATATTGGTGCAAAAATGCAGAAATTCCCTTTATTTTTGTGCAATAAGGCAGATTTCCTCGTATTTTGAAGCAAAATTGCACATATTCCCCTAATTTTGGGGAAAAATGCAGAAATTCACATTATTTTGGAACAAAAAGACAGAAATTCTCCTTATTTCAGGGCAAAAAGAAATTCCTCTTATTTTGGGGCAAAATTGCAGAAATGTCCTTTATTTTGTGGCAAAATTGCAGAAATTTTCCTTATTTTGCGGCAAAATTGCAGAAATTTCACTTATTTCAGGGAAAAAGCGCAGAAATTTCTCTTATTTTGGGTCAAAAACGCAGAAATTTCTTTTATTTTGGTACAAAATTGCAGAAATTTTCTTTATTTTGGGGCAAAAATGCAGAAATTCCCGATATTTTGGGGCAAAAAGGCAGAGATTCCCTTTATTTTGTGGCAAAAAGGCAGAAATTTCCCTTATTTTGGGGCAAAATTGCAGAAATTTCACTTATTTCAGGGCAAAATTCAAAAATTCCTTTTATTTTTGGGCAAAAAGACAGAAATTTCGTTTATTTTTGGGTAAAAAGGCACAAATTTCACTTATTTTGAGGTAAGAAGGAAGAAATTCCTCTTATTTTGGGGCAAAAATGAAGAAATTTCCCTTTTTTGTGGCAAAAGGTCTATATTCCCCTTATTTTCGGGCAAAAAAGCAGAAATTCCCCGTTTTTTGGAGCACAATTGCAGAAAATCCCCTAATTGGGGGGCAAAAAGGCAGAAATTCCCTATATGTTGGGGCAAAAAGACAGAAATTCTCCTTATTTTGGGGCAAAACTCGGAAATTCCTCTTATTTTGGGGCAAAATTCCAGAAATGTCCCTTATTTTGGGGCAAAATTTCAGAAATTTCACTTATTTCAGGTAAAAAAAGGCAGAAATTTTTCTTATTTTGGGCAAAAAGGCAGAAATTCCTAATATTTTGTGGCAAAAATGCAGAAATTCCCCTTATTTTGAGGTAAAAAGGCTGAAATTCCCCTTATTTGGAGGCAAAAAGGCAGAAATTTCCCTTATTTTAAGGCAAAATTGCAGAAATTTCACTTATTTCAGGGTAATAAATCAGAAATTTTCCTTATTTTGGGGCAAAAAAGACAGAAATTCTCTTTGTTTTGGGGGGAAAAGACAAAAATTCAAACTATTTAGAGGCAAAAAGGCAGAAATTCCCCTTATTTTGGAGCTAAATTGCAGAAATTCCCCTAATTGTGAAGCAAAAAGGCAGAAATTCCCTATATGTTGGGGCAAAAAGACAGAAATTCTTCTTATTTTGGGGCAAAACTCAGAAATTCCACTTATTTTGGGGCCAAATTGCAGGAATTTACCTTATTTTGGGGCAAAATTGCAGAAATTTTCCTTATTTGGGGCAAAATTGCAGAAATTTCACTTATTTTCAGGCAAAAAGGCTGAAATATCCTTTATTTTGGGGCAAAAGGAAGAAATTCCATTTATTTTGGGGCAAAATTGCAGAAATTTTCCTTATTTGGGGGCAAAAAGGCAGAAGTTCCTTATATTTTGGGGCAAAAAGGCAGAAATTCCCCTTATTTTGAGGTAATAAGGCTGAAATTCCCCTTATTTTGGGACAAAAAGGCAGAAATTCCTTTTATTTTGGGGTAAAATTGCAGAAATTTCAAATATTTCAGGGCAAAATGGCAGAAATTTCTCTTATTTTGGGGCAAAAAGATGAAATCCCTAATTTTTGGCTAAAATTGCAGAAATTTCACTTATTTCCGGACAAAAAAGCAGAAATTCCACTTAATTTCGGGCAAAAAGGCAGAAATTTTCCATATTTTGGTGCAAAAATGCTGAAATTCTTCTTATTTTGAGGTAAAATGCTGAAATTCCCCATATTTTGGGGCAAAAGGCAAAAATTCTTTTTTTAGGGCAAAAAGGCACAAATTTTCCTTATTTTTGGGCAAAATTGCAGAAATTTCATTTATTTCGGGGCAAAAAGTCAGAAATTCCCCTTATTTTGGGGCAAAAAGAAGAAATTTCTTTTATTATGGTACAAAATTGAAAATTTTTTCTTATTTTGAAACAAAAATGCAGAAATTCCGCATATTTTGAGGCAAAAGGCCAAAATTATTCTTATTTTGAGGTAAAATGCAGAAATTCCCTTTATTTTGGGGCTAAAAGGCAGAAATTCCCCGTATTTTGAAGCAAAATTTCAGAAATTCTCATAATTTTCGGGCAAAAAGGCAGAAATTCTCCTTATTTTGGGGCAAAAAGACAGAAAATCTCCTTTTTTCAGGAGCAAACAGTCAGAAATTCCCTTTATTTTGGGGCAAAATTGCAGAAATTTCCTTTACATTGGGGCAAAATTGCAGAAATTTCCCTTATTTTGGGGCAAAATTGCAGAAATTTCACTTATTTTAGGAAAAAAAGGCGAAAATTTTTTTGGGGGGGGCAAAAAGGCAGATATATTTTTATTTTGGTACAAAATTACAGAAATTTTTCTTATTTTGGGGAAAAAAGTCAGAAATTCCTCATATTTTGGGGCAGAAAGGCAGAAATTTCTCTTATTTTGAGGTAAAAAGGCTGAAATTTCCTTTATTTTGGGGCACAAAGAAAGAAATTTTGTTTATTTTGGGGAAAAGGCAGAAATTGCACTTATTTTGAGTCAAAAAGGTGGAAAATCCCCTTATTTTGGGGCAAAAATGAAAAATTTTTCTTTTTTTATGGCAAAAAGGTATACATTCCCTTTATTTTCGGGCAAAAAGGCAGAAATTCCCCATATTTTGGAGCAAAATTGCAGAAATTCCCCTAATTTTTGGGCAAAAAGGCAGAAATTCTCCTTATTTTGGGGTAAAACTGCAGAAATTTCACTTATTTCGTGGCAAAATGTCAGAAATTCCTTTTATTTTCGGCAAAAAAGGCAGAAAATCCCCGTATTTTGGAGCAAAATTGCAGAAATTCACCTAATTTTGGGGTAAAGAATACAGTAATTTTCTTTATTTTGCGGCAAAAAGGCCGAAATTCTCCTTATTTTAGGGCAAAAAGGCAGAACTTCCCCTTATTTTAGGGCAAAATTACAGAAATTTCCCTTATTTGGGGGCAAAAACAGAAATTCCCCTTAATTTGGGGCAAAATTGCAGAAATTTCCCTTATTATGGGGATAAATTGCAGAAATTTCCCTTATTTTAGGGCAAAATTGTAGGAATTTCACTTATTTCAGAGAAAATAAGCAAAAATTTTTCTTATATTGGGGCAAAAAGGCAGAAATTCCCATTATTTTGGGGCAAAAAAGCAGAAATTTCATATATTTCAGGGCAAAAAGGCAGAAATTCACCTTATTTTGGGGTAAAATTGCAGAAATTTCATATATTTCAGGGCAAAAATGCAGAAATTCTCCTTATTTTGGGGCAAAAAGGCAGAAAATCCCCTTAATTTCGGGCAAAAAGGCAGAAATTACCCTTATTTTGGAGCAAAATTGCAGAAATTCTTCTAATATTGGGTCAAAAATGCAGAAATTCCCTTTATTTGGGGCAAAAAGGCAGAAGTTCCCCTTATTTTCGGGAAAAGAGGCAGAAATTTGCTGTATTTTGAAGCAAAATTGCAGAAACTCTCCTAATTTTGGGGCAAAAATGCAGAAATTCCCTTTATTTGGGGCAAAAATACAGAAATTCTCCTTATTTCAGGGCAAAAATCAGAAATTCCTTTTATTTTGGGGCAAAAAGACAAAAATTTCCCTTATTTTGGGGCAAAATTGCAGAAATTTCACTTATTTCAGGGAAAAAAGGCAGAAATTTTCCTTATTTTGGGGCAAAAAGGCAGCAATTCTCCATATTTTGGAGCAAAAAGGCAGAGATTCCCCTTATTATGAGGTAAAAAGGCTGAATTTCCCTTATTTTGTGGCAAAAAGGCAGAAATTCCCCTTATTTTGGAACAAAAAGGCAGAGATTTTCCTTCTTATGTGGTAAAAAGGCTGAAATTCCCCTTATTTTGGGGCAAAAAATGCAGAAATTCCCCTTAATTTGGGGCAAAATGGCAGACATTTCTCTTATTCTGGGGCAAAATTGCAGAAATTTCACTTATTTCAGGGCAAAAAATCAGAAATTCCCCTTATTTTGGGGCAAAAAGACAGAGATTCTCCTTCTTATGTGGTATAAACGCTGAAATTCCTTTTATTTTGGGGCAAAAATGCAGAAATTCCCCTCATTTTGGGGCAAAAAGGCAGACATTTCTCTTATTTTGGGGCAAAATTGCAGAAATTTCACTCATTTCAGGGCAAAAAATCAGAAATTCCCCTTATTTTGAGGCAAAAAGACAGAAATTCCGTTTATTTTTGGGTAAAAAGGCAGAAATTCCATTTATTTTGAGGTAAAAATGCAGAAATCCCCCTTATTTTGGGGCAAAAATGAAGAAATTTCTCTTTTTTTATGGCAAAAGGTATACATTCCCCTTATTTTCGTGCAAAAAAGAAGAAATTCCTCGTATTTTGGGCAAAATTGCAGAAATTCCCCTAATTCTGGGTCATAAAGGCAGAAATTCCCTTTATTTTGGGGCAAAAAGTCAGAAAATTTTCTAATTTCGTGGCAAAAATAAAAAATTCCCCTTTGGGGATTAATTCTAGAAATTTCTTTTATTTTGGGGCAAAATTGCAGAAATTTCCCTTATTTTGGGGCAAAATTGCAGAAATTTCCCTTATTTTGGGGCAAAATTGCAGAAATTTCACTTATTTCAGGAAAAAAAGGCAGAAATTTTTCTTTTTTGGGGGCAAAATTGCAGAAATTTCACTTATTTCAGGAAAAAAAGGCAGAAATTTTCCTTTTTTGGGGGCAAAATTGCAGAAATTTCACTTATTTCAGGGAAAAAAGGCAGAAATTTCTCTTATTTTGAGGCAAAAAGGCGGAAATTTCTTTTATTTGGTACAAAATTGCAAAAATTTTTCCTTATTTTGGGGCAAAAAGGCAGATATTCCTGAAATTTTGGGGCAAAAGGCAGAAATTCTATTTATTTTGAGGTAATAAGGCTGAAATTCCCCATATTTTGTGGCAAAAAGGTAGAATATCCCCTTATTTTGGGGTAAAATTGCAGAAATTTCAATTATTTCAGGGCAAAATTTAGAAATTCCTTTTATTTTTGGGCAAAAAGACAGAAATTCCCTCTATTTTGGGGAAAAAGGCAGAAATTCCACGTATATTGATGTAAAACGGCAGAAATTCAACTTATTTTGAGGAAAAAAGGAAGAAATTTCCCTTTTTTTATAGCAAAATGGCAAAAATTCCCTTTATTTTTTTTCCAAAAAGGCAGAAAATCCTTATATTTTGGAGCAAAATTGCAGAAATTCACCTAATTTAGGGCAAAATTGCTGAAATTTCGCTTATTTGGGGCAGAATTGTAGAAATTTAATTTATTTCAGGGAAAAATCTCAGAAATTCCACTTATTTTGGGGCAAAAATCAGAAATTCTTTTTGTTTTGGAGCAAAAAGGCAAAAATTCTTCTAATTTTGGCGCAAAAATGCAAAAATTACTTTTATTTTGGGGCAAAAATGAAGAAATTTCCCTTATTTAATGGCAAAAAGGCAGAAAATTCTTTTATTTTGTGGCAAAATTGCAGACATTTATTTTGGGGCAGAGAGGCAGAAATTCCTTTTATTTTTGGGCAAAATTCCAGAAATTCCCCTCATTTTGGGGCAAAATTGCAGAAATTTCCCTTATTTTGGGCCAGAAAGGCAGAGATTCCCCCAGTTTTGGGTCGAAAAGGCAGAAATGCCCCGTTTTTTTGGACAAAATTCCAGAAATTGCCCTTATTTTTGTGCAAAATTGCAGCAATTTTTTTTATTTTGGAGCAAAAAGCCAGAAATTTATTTTGGGGCAAAATTGCACATTAATGATTTTGTTGACAATTATTTTGGGTATATAAATTATTCTGACATTGATTATTTTGGTAACGTTAATTCTTTAGTAAACATTAATTATTTCAGTGACATTAATCATTTAGATGACATCAAAAATTTTGGTGACATTAATACTTTTGGTGACAGCGAGAGAGAGCAGAGAAAGAGAGGAGTGTAAGAGTGTGTCAAGATTCAAAAAGGAGAGGAGAGAGAGTAGAAAGAGGGTAGAGTGACAAAGAGAGAAAGATGAGAGATAGGAGAGATAGGAGAGGAGAGACATGATAAACAGAGACAGAGAAGAGAGAAAGAGACATTGAAAGCAAGAGAGAGAAGAGAGAGGAGAGAGATTGAAGCAAGAGAGAGGAGAGAGCAAAGAGAGAAGAGAGAGGAGAGAATAGAAAGATGGAAAGACAGAATAGAAAGAGTTTAGAGAAAAAGAAAGAGAGAGATGAGAAAGAGAGAGACAGAGAAGAGATAGAGGAAAGAGATTAGAGAAGAGTGTAAGAGACAGAGAGGAGAAAGAGGAGAAAGAGGAGTGTAAGAGAGAGAAAATAGAGAGGAGAGAGTAGAAAGAGGAGAGATAGAGAGAAAAAGGGAAGGAAGAGAAAGACAGATGAGAAAGAGTGAGACAGAGAAGAGAGAGTGAAGAGAGAGGAGAGGAGAGAGATATTAAAGTGAGAGAAGCGTAAGAGACAAGAGAGAAGCGAGAGAGAGGAGAGAGAAAGGGAGATAGAGGAGAGAGAAAATAAAGAGGAGATAGAAAAAAGAGAGAGGAGTGAAAGTTAAAGAGAGAGAGGAGAAAGACAAAACAAAGAGACAGAGAGGAGCGAGGAAAGATAGAAATAGGAGAAAGGTGAGAAAGAGAGAAAAAGAAAGAGGACAGAGAGGAGGGAGAGAATAATAGATAATGGAGAGAAAAAGAAGAGAGGAGAGAGAAAGAAAAAAATGAGAGAAAGAGGAGAGAGAGGAGAGAGGAGAGAGAGGAACGAATAAGAGAGAGAGTAGAAAGAGAGAGTCGAGAGAGAGAGGGGAGAGACAAAAAGATAGAGGGGAAGGAGAGAGTGGAGAGAGATAAAGGAGATAGAGAGATAGAGAGGAGAGAGAGAAAGAGAAAATCATAGAGAAAGAGGATAAAGAGAAGAAAGAGGAGAGTGAAAAATTGAGAGATGACAGAGGAAAAAGAGGCGAGAGCGGCAACAGATGGAGAGAGAGAGGAGAGAAAGGAGATAAAAGTAAAGGGAAAGAACGGAGAGATGAAGAGAAAAAGAGAGAAGAGGTAGGAAAAAGAGACAGAGAAAAGGGAGAGTAGTAGTTTCAACTTTTCAGTTACTGGGGTAGTGTCTTCAGTCAATAACGAAGTACAGCAGATTTCGGGTACTTCCCAGTTGTTTTGGGTGATTCGGGTGTAGTTTCAACTTTTCAGTCACCGGTTCAGCATTTTTAGTCACGACGTGCAGCATGTGTCGGGGACTTTCCACTCGTTATGTGTGGTTCGCGAGACGTATCAACTTTTCAGTCACCGGGACAGCGTCCAGGGCATACCCAGTCGTTTTTGGTGGATTGCGGGTTGTTTCACCTTTTCAGTCTCTGAAAGTTTTTTCAATCACTTTCTATGAGCAGCCCATTTCGAGAACTTCCCAGTCGTTTTGGGTGGTTGGCGGGTCGCTTCAACTTTTTAGTCACCAGTACAGCATTTTCTGTCAACTCCGACGTGCAGCCCGTTCAAAAGACTTACCAGTCGTTTTGGGAGCTTCACGGGTCGTTTGACCTTTTGAGTCACCGGGATATGTTTTCAGTCACTTCCGACGTACAGTTCTTTCTCAGGACTTCCCAGTCGTTTTCCATGATTTGCGGGTCATTTCAACTTTTCAATCACCGAAGAAAAGTTTTCAGTCAATTCCAACGTGCAACCTGTTCCGTGGTCTTCCCACTCATTTTGAGTTGTGTGCGGGTCGTTTCAACTTTTCTGCCAAAGGGGCAGCGATTCAGTCACTTCAGACATGCAACCCGTTCCGTAGTCTTCCAACTCGTTTTGAGCTGTGTGCGGGTCTTTTCAACTTTTCTGTCAAATGAGCAACGTTTCAGTCATGTCAGACATGCAGCCCATCCGGTGACTTCCCATTCGTTTTGGGTGGTTCTCGAAACGTTTAAACTTTACAGTCACCGGGTAGAATTTTCAGTCATTTCCGACGTGCATCCCATTCCGGATACTTCCCAGTCGTTTTGGTGAGTCACATGTCGTTTCAACCTCTTAGTCACCGGGGAAACTTTCTCAGTACCTTCCGACGTTCATCCCATACCGGTGACTTCCCAGTCAAGATGGGCGATTGGCGTTTCATTACAAGTTTTCAGTCATTGGGGCACTATTCTCAGTCAATTCCTATGAGCAGCCCGTTTCAATGACTTCTGAGTATTTTTTGCGTGGTTCGCTCGAAATTGGAATATTTCATTCACCTGGACAGCGTTTTCAGTCAATTTCAACGTGCAGCTCGTTCCAGGAACTTCCCAGTTGTTTTGGGTAATTCTCGGGTCGTTTCAACTCTTCAGTCACCGCAAAATCATTTTCAGTTAATTCGGACGTGCAACCCATTCTGAGGACTTCCCAGTCTATTTGTGAATTTTGTGGGTCGTTTGAACTTTTCAGTCACCCGGTAAGCGTTTTAGTCACTTTCAATGTGAAGCACATTCCGGAGACTTCACAGTCGTTTTCAGAGGTTCGCGAGTGTTTTCTATTTTCATTCACTTGGGGCAGCATTTTCCGTAACTTCCTACGTGCAGCCCATTCGGTGACCTTCCCAGTCGTTTTTGGTGGTTTGTGAGTTGTTTCAAATTTACAGTAAGTGGGACTGCTTTTTCAGTCACTTCCGACCTGCGGCACATTCCGGGTCTTCCAGTCGTTTAAGGAGGATCACGGTTCAAGTTTTCTGTCATCAGAGCAGCGTTCTCAATTAATTCCAAAGTGCAGTTTAATCTCGGGACTTCCTAGTCGTTTTGGGTGATTCGCGGGTCATTTCAACTTTAAGTCAATGGGCAGTGTCTTCTGTCAATTTCTAAGTGCATCCCGTTCTGTTGACCTCTCAATCCTTTTGTGTGGTTCGCGTGTCGTTTCAATATTCAGTTACCGATGCAGCGTTGTCAGTCATGTCCGACGTGCAGACCGTTTCATGGACTTACCATTTGTTTTGTGTGGTTCTCGGTTTCATTCAACTTTTCAGTAACAAGACACGCATTTTCAGTCAAGTTATGCAGCACATTTCTGGGACTTCCCAGTCATTTCGGGTGGTTCACATACCGTTTCACCTTTAAAGTTTCTGGGGCAGCGTTTTCAGTATAGTCTGCCCATTCTGGGGACTTTCCAGACATTTAGGATAGTTCTTAGGTCGTTTCAACTTTTCAATCACCGGTCAGCGTTTTCTATCACTTCCTACGTGCAGTTGATTCCGTGAATTTCCCAGTTGTTTTGCGTGGTTCGCCCTTCCTTTCAATTTTTCAGTCACCATGGCAACGTTTGGGCAACTTTTTCAGTAACTTCTGACATGCACCCATTCTGGAGACTTCCCAGTTGTTTTGGGTGGTTCTCCTGTGTTTTCAAATTTTCAGTCACACGGGCAGCGTTTTCAGTCACTTCCGACGTACAACTCGTTTCATGGACTTCCCAGTTGTTTCAAAAGTTTCGCATGTCATTTCAACTTATCAGTAACCGGGCAGCGTTTTCAGTCACTTCCGACGTCCAGCCCATGGCGGGGACTTTCCAGTCTTTATTGTTGTTTCGCTGGTCGTTTCGACTTTTCAGTCACTGAAGCAGAGATTTGCGTCATTTCTTATTTGCAAGCTCTTTACGGAAATTTCCCAGTCATTTCTGGTCGTTTCAACCTTTCAGCCCCCGGGTCAGTGTTTTCAGTCACGTCCGACGTGCTGACCATTCCGTGTACTTCCTAAATGTTTTGGGTGGTTCGCGTTTCAACTTTTTATTCACTTGGGCAGCGTTTTCAGTCAAATTTGACATGCAGCTCATTCAGGAGAATCTCCAGTTGTACTTGGTAGTTCTTGGGTCGTTTCAAGTTTACAGTGAAAGGGTAGACTTTTCAATCACTTCCGCCGTGCAGCCAATTCCGGGGAATTCCAAGTCGTTTTGGGTTGATCGCAGTTCATTTCAACTTTTCAGTCATGGAAGTAGCGTTTTGTGTCAATTCCTATGTGCAGCCCATTTCAGCGTTTTCCCAGTCGTTTTGGGTGGTTTTATGGACGTTTCTACGTATCAGTCACCAGGGTAGCGTGTTCAGTCACTATGGACATGCAGTCAGTAATGGGGACTTCCGAATTGTTTTTTTGGTTCGGAGGTCGTTTCAACCATTCAGTCACCGGGTAGAGTTTTTAGTCGGTTCCGATGAGTAGCATGTTCTGCGGACTTCATTGTCGTTTTCGGTGGTTCGCGAGTCGTTTTAAATTGTTGAACACCAGGGCAGCGTTTTCAGTCATATCCGACGTGCAGCTTATTCTGGGGATTTCCCAGTAGTTTTGGGAGGTTTGCTGGTCGTTTTAAAGTTACAGTCAAAGTTTAGACTTTTGAGTCACTTCCGACATGTAGTCAGTTCCGGGGACTCCATATTTGTTTCGTGTGGATCGCAGTTCGTTTCTACATTTCACTGTTTAGGGGTAGCGTTTTTAGTCACTTTTAAATAGCCGCTGTGCCGGGGATTCACCAGTCGCTTTTGGTGGATAGCAGTTAGTTTCAACTTTTTAAGTCTCTGAGTCACAACCGACATGAAATACGTTTCAGAGACATTCGTTTGTTGTCGTTGGCGGGTCGAATAATTTTGTAAGTCACCAGCGCACCGATTTTAGTCACTTTACGAGCAACCCTTCCGGTGACTTCTAAGATGTTTCTGGTGGTTCCCGGTTCGTTTCAACTTTTCAGTCAACAATGCAGCGTTTTCAGTCACTTCTGACATGCCACCCATTCCTGTGACTACCCAGTTATTTAGGATTGTGCACGGGTTGTTTCAACTTTTCAGTCACCCGCGTAGCGTTTTCAATCACTTCCGACGTGCAACCCACTCCGTGGACTTCCCAGTTGCTTTGACTGGTTCGCTGATCGTTTCAAATCTACAGTCACCTGTGTAGCATTTTCACTTATTTCCGATGTGCAGCTCATTTCGAAAAATTACCAGTAGTTTCGTGTGGTTTCCAGGTCGTTTCAACTCTTCAGTCACTCGGGCATTGTTTTCAGTCACTCCCAAAGTGCAACTGATTCCTTGGTCTTCCCAGAGTCATTGACAGGTTCGCGGGTCTATTTAAATTTACCGGTGAAGTTTGCAGTCACTTCCGACGTGCAGTTCATTCTGGGTACTTCCAAGTCTTTTTTTGTAAATCACATATTCTTTCAACTCTTCAGTCAGCGGGGCAGCGTTTTCAGTCATAACCGATGTTCATCTTATTCCGGGTACTTCCTAGTCGTTTTTGCTGTTTCGCCTGTCGTTTCTACTTACAGTCACCGGGGCAGCGTTTTCAGGAACTACCAACGTGCAGCTAATCCAAGGTCTTCACAGTCGTTTTGGGTTATTCGCAGATCGTTTCTACCGAGGCAGCGTTTTCAAACACTCCCTACGTGCAGTCTACTCTGTGGACTTCCCAGTCACTTAGGGTGGGACTCAGTTCATTTCAACTTTTCATTCACCAGGAAAGCGTTTTCAGGTACTTCCAATGTGCAGCCTATTCTGGGAACATGCCTGTCGCTTTTGATGGATCCCAATTCTTTTCAACTTTTCTGTCAGTCGGGCAGTGTTTTCAGTCACTTCTTATGTGCAGCCTATTCCAAAAACTTCCTAGTCGTTTTGGGTCTTTTCCAGGTCGTTTTACCCTTTCAGTATCCGGGGCAACGTTTTCCGTTATAACCCACGCGCAGTATGTTTCTGGTACTTTATAGTCGTTTAGTAAGGTTTGCGAAGCGTGTAACCTTTTCAGTCACCAAGAAGCGTTTTCAGTCATTTACGACATGCAACCTATTACTGAGATTTTACAGTCGTTTCGTGTGGTTCGCGTGTCATTTAAACTTCTTAGTCACCAGGGCAGCGTTTTTAATGACTTGTGACGTGCAACCCGTTTTGTGAACTACACTGTCGTTTCAGGTGATTTTGAGTCGTTTCAACATTTCAATCACCGGGTAGACTTTTCATTTACCTCCGACGTGCAGCTCATTCACTGGACTTACCTGTCCTGTGGAGTGGTTCGCAGGTCATTTCATCTTTTCAGTCACCGGGGCACGTTTTCATTCATATCGGACGTGCAGTTTATTCCGAGGAATTACCAGTCGTTTTGGCTGGTTAGACTGTCCTTTCAACTTTTCATTCACTGAGGCTGGGTATTCAGTAAATATTGACAGGCAACCCATTCCGGGGACTTCTTAGTCGTTTTGGGTGTTTCGTGGGTCTTTTCAACTTTTCAGTTACAGGGGCAGCGTTTTCAGATACTTCCGATGTGCAGCTCATATTGGAGAGTCCCAGTCTTTTCGGTTTGTACCCGGGTTAGGGTTAGTGTTAGGGTTAGGGTTAGGGTTCGGGTTCGGGTTCAAGTTAAAGTTAGGGTTAGGGCTAGAGTTAGAGTGGTGCGCATGTGCAGAGTGGTTAGAATTAGGGTTAGGGTTAGGGTTAGGGTTATTGTTAGGTTTAGGGTTTAGGGTTTAGGGTTCTTTATGGTTTAGGGTTTAGTGTTTAGGGTTTAAGGTTTAGGGTTTAGGATTGTTTAAGATTTAGGGTGGTTTAGGTTTAGGGTTTAGAATTTAGGATTTTTTAAGGTTTAGGGTTGTTTAGGGTTTAGGGTTTAAAGTTGTTTAGGGTTGTTTAGGGTTTAGTGTTTAAGGTTTAGGGTTTAGGGTTGTTTTGGGTTTAGTGTTTAGTGTTGTTTAGGGTATAGTGATTAGGGTTGTTTAGGGTTGTTTAGAGTTTAGTGTTTAGGGTTATTCAGGGTTTAGGATTTAGGGTTGTTCAGGGTTTAGGATTTATGGTCGTTCAGGGTTTAGTATTTAGGGTTTAAGGTTAAGGAGTTAGGGTTAGGGTTATGGTTAGGGTTAGGGTTAGGGTTAGGGTTAGCATTAGGGTTAGAGTTAGGGTTATGGGGTTATGTTAGGCTTAGGGTTAGGGTTAGGGCTAGGTTTAGGTTTAGGGTTAGGGTTATGGTTATTGTTAGAATTATGGTTTAGGATTTAGAGTTTAGGGTTTAAGGTTTAGGGTTTAGGATTGTTTAAGTTTTAGGGTGGTTTAGGTTTAGGGTATAGCGTTTAAGATTGTTTAATGTTTAGGGTTGTTAAGTGTTTAGCGTTTAGAGTTGTTTAGAGTTGTTTAGGGTTGTTTAGGATTTAGTGTTTAGGGTTGTTAAGGGTTTATGATATAGGATTTTTTAAGATTTAGGGTGTACGGTTGTATAGTGTTTTAGGGTTTAGGGTTATGGTTGTTTATGGTTTAGGATTGTTTAGGGTATAGTGTTAATGGTTTAGGGGTTTTTAGCGTTTAGTGTTTAGAGTTTAGTGTTTAGGGTGCTTTTGGATTAGTGTTCAGGGTTTTTCAGGTTTTAGGGTTTAGGGTTGTTCAGGGTTTAGAATTTAGGGTGGTAGGGTAAGTGTTAGGATTAGGGTTAGGTTTATGGTGAGGGTTAGGGTTAGGGTTAGGGTTAAGGTTAGGGTTAGTGTTAGGGTAAGGTTTAGGGTTAGGGTTAGAGTTAGGGTTAGCGTTAGGGTTAGGGTTAGGGTTAGGGTTGAGGTTAGCGTTAAGATTAGGGTTAGAGTTAGGGTTAGATTTAGGGTTATGGGGTTATGGGGTTATGTTAGGCTTAAGGTTAGGGTTAGGGTTAGGGGGTTAAGGTTAGGGTTAGGGTTAGGGTTAGGTTTAGGTTTAGGGTTATGGTTAGGGTTAGGGTTAGGGTTAGGGTTAGGGTTAGGGTTAGGGTTAGGGTCAGGCTTAGGGTTAGGATTAGGGTTAGGGTTAGGGTTAGAGTTAGGGTTAGGGTTAGGGTTAGGGTTAGGGTTAGTGTTAAGTTTAGGGTTTAGGGTATAGTGTTAGGATTAGGGTTAGGGTTAGGGTTAGGGTTAGGGTTAGGGTTAGGGTTATGGTTAGTGTTATGGTTATTGTTAAGTTTAAGGTTTAGGGTTTAGGGTTTAGGGCTTAAGGTTTTGGGTTTAGGATTGTTTAAATTTCATCGTGGTTTTGGTTTAGGGTTTAGTGTTTAGGGTTTTGAAGTGAGAGAAGCGTAAGAGACAGGGGAGAAGCAAGAGAGAGGAGAGAGAAAAAGAGATAGAGGAGAGAGAGAATAAAGAGGAGACAAAAAAAGAGAGAGGAGTGAAAGTTAAAGAGAGAGAGGAGAAAGAGAGGAGAGAAGACAGAGGAGAGAGGAGAGAGGAGAAACAGAAAGAGTGAGAGAAGAGAGAGGAGAAAGACACAACAAAGAGACAATAAGGAGCGAGGAAAGTGAGAGATAGGAAAAAGGCGAGAAAGAGAAAGAGAAAGAGGACAGAGAGGAGGGAGAGAATAATAGATAATAGAGAGAAAGAGAGAGGAGAGAGAAAGAGAAAAAAATGAGAGAAAGAGGAGAGGAGAGAGGAGAGAGAGGAACGAATTAGAGAGAGTAGAAAGAGAGTCGAGAGAGAGAGGGGAGAGACAGAAAGATAGAGGGGAAGAAGAGAGTTAAGAGAGATAAAGGAGATAGAGAAATAGAGAGGAGAAAGAAAGAGAAAGAGAAAAACAGAGAAAGAGAGGATAAAGAGAAGAAAGAGGAGAGTGAAAAATTGAGATGACAGAAAGGAAAAGGAGTCGAGAGAGGAAACAGATGGAGAGAAAGAGGAGAGAAAGGAGATAAAGGTAAAGAGAAAGAACGGAGAGATGAAGAGAAAAAGAGAGAAGAGGTAGGAGAGAGAAAGAAACAGAAAAAAGGGAAAGTAGTAGTTTCAACTTTTCAGTCACTGGGGTAGTGTCTTCAGTCAATAACAAAGTACAGCAGGTTTCGGGTACTTCCTAGTTGTTTTGGGTGATTCGCGTGTAGTTTCAACTTTCAGTCACCGGTTCAGCATTTTTAGTCACGACGTGCAGTATGTGTCGGGGACTTTCCACTCGTTATGTGTGGTTCACGAGACCTATCAACTTTTCAGTCACCGGGACAGCGTTTTCTATCACAAAGGACATGAAGCCGATTCCAGGGCGTACCCAGTCGTTTTTGGTAGATTGCGGGTTGTTTCACCTTTTCAGTCTTTGAAAGTTTTTTCAATCACTTTCTATGAGCAGCCCATTTCGAGAACTTCCCGTTCGTGTTGGGTGGTTGGCGGGTCGCTTCAACTTTTTAGTCACCAGTACAGCATTTTCTGTCAACTACGACGTGCAGCCCGTTCAGAAGACTTACCAGTCGTTTTGGGAGCTTCACGGGTCGTTTGACCTTTTGAGTCACCGGGATATGTTTTCAGTCACTTTCGACTTACAGTTTTTTCTCAGGACTTACCAGTCGTTTTCCATGATTTGCGGGTCATTTCAACTTTTCAATCACCGAAGAAAAGTTTTCAGTCAATTCCAACGTGCAACCCGTTCCGTGGTCTTCCCACTCGTTTTGAGTTGTGTGCGGGTCGTTTCAACTTTTCTGCCAAAGGGGCAGCGATTCAGTCACTTCAGACATGCAACTCGTTCCGTAGTCTTCCAACTCGTTTTGAGCTGTGTGCGGGTCTTTTTAACTTTTCTGTCAAATGAGCAACGTTTCAGTCATGTCAGACATGCAGCCCATCCGGTGACTTCCCATTCGTTTTGGGTGGTTCTAGAAACGTTTAAACTTTACAGTCACCGGGTAGAATTTTCAGTCATTTCGGACGTTCATCCCATTCCGGATACTTCCCAGTCGTTTTGGTGGGTCACATGTCGTTTCAACTTCTTAGTCACCGGGGAAACTTTCTCAGTATCTTCCAACGTTCATCCCATACCGGTGACTTCCCAGTCAAGATGGGCGATTGGCGTTTCATTACAAGTTTTCAGTCATTGGGGCACTATTCTCAGTCAATTCCTATGAGCAGCCCGTTTCGATGACTTCTGAGCTCTTTTTTGCGTGGTTCGCTCGAAATTGGAATATTTCATTCACCTGGACAGCGTTTTCAGTCAATTCCGACGTGCAGCTCGTTCCAGGAACTTCCCAGTTGTTTTGGGTAATTCTCAGGTCGTTTCAACTCTTCAGTCACCGCAAAATCATTTTCAGTTAATTCGGACGTGCAACCCATTCTGAGGACTTCCCAGTCTTTTTGTGAATTTTGTGGGTCGTTTGAACTTTTCAGTCACCCGGTAAGCGTTTTAGTCACTTCCAATGTGAAGCACATTCCGGAGACTTCCCAGTCGTTTTCAGAGGTTCGCGAGTGTTTTCTATTTTCATTTACTTGGGGCAGCGTTTTCCGTAACTTCCTACGTGCAGCCCATTCGGTGACCTTCCCAGTCGTTTTTGGTGGTTTGTGAGTTGTTTCAACTTTACAGTAAGCGGGACTGCGGCACATTCCGGGTCTTCCAGTCGTTTAAGGAGGATCACGGTTCAAGTTTTCTGTCATCAGAGCAGCGTTCTCAATTAATTCCAACGTGCAGTTTAATCTCGGGACTTCCTAGTCATTTTGGGTGATTCGCGGGTCATTTCAACTTTAAGTCAATGGGCAGTGTCTTCTGTCAATTTCTAAGTGCATCCCGTTCTGATGACCTCTCAATCCTTTTGTGTGGTTCGCTTGTCGTTTCAATATTCAGTTACCGATGCAGCGTTGTCAGTCATGTCCGACGTGCAGACCGTTTCATGGACTTACCATTTGTTTTGTGTGTTTCTCGGTTTCATTCAACTTTTCAGTAACAAGACACGCATTTTCAGTCACGTTATGCAGCACATTTCTGGGACTTCCCAGTCATTTCGGGTGGTTCACATACCGTTTCACCTTTAAAGTTTCTGGGGCAGTTCGTTTCTACATTTCACTGTTTAGGGGTAGCGTTTTTAGTCACTTTTAAATAGCCGCTGTCCCAGGGTTTCACCAGTCGCTTTTGGTGGATAGCAGTTAGTTTCAACTTTTTAAGTCTCTGAGGCAGTGTTTTTCGTCACAACCGACATGAAATACGTTTCAGAGACAGTCGTTTTGTGTGGTTGGCGGGTCGAATAATTTTGTAAGTCACCAGCGCACCGATTTTAGTCACTTTCTACGGGCACCCCTTCCAGTGACTTATAAGAAGTTTCGGGTGGTTCCCGGTTCGTTTCAACTTTTCAGTCAACAGTGCAGCGTTTTCAGTCACTTCTGACATGCCACCCATTCCTGTGACTACCCAGTCCTTTAGAATTGTGCACGGTTCGTTTCAACTTTTCAGTCACCCGCGTAGCATTTTGAATCACTTCCGACGTGCAACCCACTCCGTGGACTTCCCAGTTGCTTTGACTGGTTCGCTGATCGTTTCAAATCTACAGTCACCTGTGTAGCATTTTCACTTATTTCCGATGTGCAGCTCATTTCGAAAAATTACCAGTAGTTTCGTGTGGTTTCCAGGTCGTTTCAACTCTTCAGTCACTCGGGCATTGTTTTCAGTCACTCCCAAAGTGCAACTGATTCCTTGGTCTTCCCAGAGACATTGACAGGTTCGCGGGTCTATTTAAATTTACCGGTGAAGTTTGCAGTCACTTCCGACGTGCAGTCCATTCTGGGTACTTCCAAGTCTTTTTTTGTAAATCACATATTCTTTCAACTCTTCAG